>NW_028255948.1:0-282000 GCF_971803275.1 Cyanistes caeruleus
GCCAAGAACTCCGGAAAGCAGCTTCTGCCGAAGGAGGTTCGCCTCTTGCGGTTACCCTCTCCGAACTCTGGAATCGAGGCTTCTGCCTTTCTTGCTCTTAGAGCAAGCGGAAAGCTTCTGCACTGTGTCTAGCGAGGAGAACGTGTGACAGGACAGCACATGTTTGTGCAGTATACCCCTGCCACTGATGTAAGCCCGAATTTGCAACACCCTATGCCACTCATGGTGTGACAAGTTTCTGTGCTGCGCAGGGCATTTCTCTGCATCTGGAAGTAAAGGGAAAGAGCAATTGTTGTCGCAGAGAGCAGCAACAGCAGTAGGGAGCAGCAGAAGGAAGTAGTGATCTTACTTCTTCCACACGACAACTAGCTACTAATCAGCAAGCGTGCGAGTGGCAGACGCTTTCCACTCGCAGTCTGAAAGTCTCGCGCACCAGATGCCTTTTAAACACCTTCCTTATTCGCCTGCCCGCAGCGCTCTCGCTTTCCACCGCCCGCGCGCTGACCGGCACTCTCTCTCAGACACACATGGTATTTCGGCCGGTTGCCAAGAACTCCGGAAAGCAGCTTCTGCCGAAGGAGGCTCGCCTCTTGCGGTTACCCTCTCCGAACTCCGGAATCGAGGCTTCTGCCTTTCTTGCTCTTAGAGCAAGCGGAAAGCTTCTGCACTGTGTCTAGCGAGGAGAACGTGTGACAGGACAGCACATGTTTGTGCAGTATACCCCTGCCACTGATGTAAGCCCGAATTTGCAACACCCTATGCCACTCATGGTGTGACAGGTTTCTGTGCTGGGCAGGGCATTTCTCTGCATCTGGAAGTAAAGGGAAAGAGCAATTGTTGTCGCAGAGAGCAGCAACAGCAGTAGGGAGCAGCAGAAGGAAGTAGTGATCTTACTTCTTCCACACGACAACTAGCTACTAATCAGCAAGCGTGCGAGTGGTAAACGCTTTCCACTTGCAGTCTGAAAGTCTCGCGCACCAAATGCCTTTTAAACACCTTCCTTATTCGCCTGCCCGCAGCGCTCTCGCTTTCCACCGCCCGCGCGCTTACCGGCACTCTCTCTCAGACACACATGGTATTTCGGCCGGTTGCCAAGAACTCCGGAAAGCAGCTTCTGCCGAAGGAGGCTCGCCTCTTGCGGTTACCCTCTCCGAACTCCGGAATCGAGGCTTCTGCCTTTCTTGCTCTTAATGCAAGCGGAAAGCTTCTGCACTGTGTCTAGCGAGGAGAACGTGTGACAGGACAGCACATGTTTGTGCAGTATACCCCTGCCACTGATGTAAGCCCGAATTTGCAACACCCTATGCCACTCATGGTGTGACAGGTTTCTGTGCTGCGCAGGGCATTTCTCTGCATCTGGAAGTAAAGGGAAAGAGCAATTGTTGTCGCAGAGAGCAGCAACAGCAGTAGGGAGCAGCAGAAGGAAGTAGTGATCTTACTTCTTCCACAAGACAACTAGCTACTAATCAGCAAGCGTGCGAGTGGCAGACGCTTTCCACTTGCAGTCTGAAAGTCTCGCGCACCAGATGCCTTTTAAACACCTTCCTTATTCGCCTGCCCGCAGCGCTCTCGCTTTCCACCGCCCGCGCGCTGACCGGCACTCTCTCTCAGACACACATGGTATTTCGGCCGGTTGCCAAGAACTCCGGAAAGCAGCTTCTGCCGAAGGAGGCTCGCCTCTTGCGGTTACCCTCTCCGAACTCCGGAATCGAAGCTTCTGCCTTTCTTGCTCTTAGAGCAAGCGGAAAGCTTCTGCACTGTGTCTAGCGAGGAGAACGTGTGACAGGACAGCACATGTTTGTGCAGTATACCCCTGCCACTGATGTAAGCCCGAATTTGCAACACCCTATGCCACTCATGGTGTGACAGGTTTCTGTGCTGGGCAGGGCATTTCTCTGCATCTGGAAGTAAAGGGAAAGAGCAATTGTTGTCGCAGAGAGCAGCAACAGCAGTAGGGAGCAGCAGAAGGAAGTAGTGATCTTACTTCTTCCACACGACAACTAGCTATTAATCAGCAAGCGTGCGAGTGGCAGACGCTTTCCACTTGCAGTCTGAAAGTCTCGCGCACCAGATGCCTTTTAAACACCTTCCTTATTCGCCTGCCCGCAGCGCTCTCGCTTTCCACCGCCCGCGCGCTGACCGGCACTCTCTCTCAGACACACATGGTATTTCGGCCGGTTGCCAAGAACTCCGGAAAGCAGCTTCTGCCGAAGGAGGCTCGCCTCTTGCGGTTACCCTCTCCGAACTCTGGAATCGAGGCTTCTGCCTTTCTTGCTCTTAGAGCAAGCGGAAAGCTTCTGCACTGTGTCTAGCGAGGAGAACGTGTGACAGGACAGCACATGTTTGTGCAGTATACCCCTGCCACTGATGTAAGCCCGAATTTGCAACACCCTATGCCACTCATGGTGTGACAAGTTTCTGTGCTGCGCAGGGCATTTCTCTGCATCTGGAAGTAAAGGGAAAGAGCAATTGTTGTCGCAGAGAGCAGCAACAGCAGTAGGGAGCAGCAGAAGGAAGTAGTGATCTTACTTCTTCCACACGACAACTAGCTACTAATCAGCAAGCGTGCGAGTGGCAGACGCTTTCCACTCGCAGTCTGAAAGTCTCGCGCACCAGATGCCTTTTAAACACCTTCCTTATTCGCCTGCCCGCAGCGCTCTCGCTTTCCACCGCCCGCGCGCTGACCGGCACTCTCTCTCAGACACACATGGTATTTCGGCCGGTTGCCAAGAACTCCGGAAAGCAGCTTCTGCCGAAGGAGGCTCGCCTCTTGCGGTTACCCTCTCCGAACTCCGGAATCGAGGCTTCTGCCTTTCTTGCTCTTAGAGCAAGCGGAAAGCTTCTGCACTGTGTCTAGCGAGGAGAACGTGTGACAGGACAGCACATGTTTGTGCAGTATACCCCTGCCACTGATGTAAGCCCGAATTTGCAACACCCTATGCCACTCATGGTGTGACAGGTTTCTGTGCTGGGCAGGGCATTTCTCTGCATCTGGAAGTAAAGGGAAAGAGCAATTGTTGTCGCAGAGAGCAGCAACAGCAGTAGGGAGCAGCAGAAGGAAGTAGTGATCTTACTTCTTCCACACGACAACTAGCTACTAATCAGCAAGCGTGCGAGTGGTAAACGCTTTCCACTTGCAGTCTGAAAGTCTCGCGCACCAAATGCCTTTTAAACACCTTCCTTATTCGCCTGCCCGCAGCGCTCTCGCTTTCCACCGCCCGCGCGCTTACCGGCACTCTCTCTCAGACACACATGGTATTTCGGCCGGTTGCCAAGAACTCCGGAAAGCAGCTTCTGCCGAAGGAGGCTCGCCTCTTGCGGTTACCCTCTCCGAACTCCGGAATCGAGGCTTCTGCCTTTCTTGCTCTTAATGCAAGCGGAAAGCTTCTGCACTGTGTCTAGCGAGGAGAACGTGTGACAGGACAGCACATGTTTGTGCAGTATACCCCTGCCACTGATGTAAGCCCGAATTTGCAACACCCTATGCCACTCATGGTGTGACAGGTTTCTGTGCTGCGCAGGGCATTTCTCTGCATCTGGAAGTAAAGGGAAAGAGCAATTGTTGTCGCAGAGAGCAGCAACAGCAGTAGGGAGCAGCAGAAGGAAGTAGTGATCTTACTTCTTCCACAAGACAACTAGCTACTAATCAGCAAGCGTGCGAGTGGCAGACGCTTTCCACTTGCAGTCTGAAAGTCTCGCGCACCAGATGCCTTTTAAACACCTTCCTTATTCGCCTGCCCGCAGCGCTCTCGCTTTCCACCGCCCGCGCGCTGACCGGCACTCTCTCTCAGACACACATGGTATTTCGGCCGGTTGCCAAGAACTCCGGAAAGCAGCTTCTGCCGAAGGAGGCTCGCCTCTTGCGGTTACCCTCTCCGAACTCCGGAATCGAGGCTTCTGCCTTTCTTGCTCTTAGAGCAAGCGGAAAGCTTCTGCACTGTGTCTAGCGAGGAGAACGTGTGACAGGACAGCACATGTTTGTGCAGTATACCCCTGCCACTGATGTAAGCCCGAATTTGCAACACCCTATGCCACTCATGGTGTGACAGGTTTCTGTGCTGGGCAGGGCATTTCTCTGCATCTGGAAGTAAAGGGAAAGAGCAATTGTTGTCGCAGAGAGCAGCAACAGCAGTAGGGAGCAGCAGAAGGAAGTAGTGATCTTACTTCTTCCACACGACAACTAGCTACTAATCAGCAAGCGTGCGAGTGGCAGACGCTTTCCACTTGCAGTCTGAAAGTCTCGCGCACCAGATGCCTTTTAAACACCTTCCTTATTCGCCTGCCCGCAGCGCTCTCGCTTTCCACCGCCCGCGCGCTGACCGGCACTCTCTCTCAGACACACATGGTATTTCGGCCGGTTGCCAAGAACTCCGGAAAGCAGCTTCTGCCGAAGGAGGCTCGCCTCTTGCGGTTACCCTCTCCGAACTCCGGAATCGAGGCTTCTGCCTTTCTTGCTCTTAGAGCAAGCGGAAAGCTTCTGCACTGTGTCTAGCGAGGAGAACGTGTGACAGGACAGCACATGTTTGTGCAGTATACCCCTGCCACTGATGTAAGCCCGAATTTGCAACACCCTATGCCACTCATGGTGTGACAGGTTTCTGTGCTGCGCAGGGCATTTCTCTGCATCTGGAAGTAAAGGGAAATAGCAATTGTTGTCGCAGAGAGCAGCAACAGCAGTAGGGAGCAGCAGAAGGAAGTAGTGATCTTACTTCTTCCACACGACAACTAGCTACTAATCAGCAAGCGTGCGAGTGGTAGACGCTTTCCACTTGCAGTCTGAAAGTCTCGCGCACCAGATGCCTTTTAAACACCTTCCTTATTCGCCTGTCCGCAGCGCTCTCGCTTTCCACCGCCCGCGTGCTGACCGGCACTCTCTCTCAGACACACATGGTATTTCGGCCGGTTGCCAAGAACTCCGGAAAGCAGCTTCTGCCGAAGGAGGCTCGCCTCTTGCGGTTACCCTCTCCGAACTCCGGAATCGAGGCTTCTGCCTTTCTTGCTCTTAATGCAAGCGGAAAGCTTCTGCACTGTGTCTAGCGAGGAGAACGTGTGACAGGACAGCACATGTTTGTGCAGTATACCCCTGCCACTGATGTAAGCCCGAATTTGCAACACCCTATGCCTCTCATGGTGTGACAGGTTTCTGTGCTGCGCAGGGCATTTCTCTGCATCTGGAAGTAAAGGGAAAGAGCAATTGTTGTCGCAGAGAGCAGCAACAGCAGTAGGGAGCAGCAGAAGGAAGTAGTGATCTTACTTCTTCCACACGACAACTAGCTACTAATCAGCAAGCGTGCGAGTGGCAGACGCTTTCCACTTGCAGTCTGAAAGTCTCGCGCACCAGATGCCTTTTAAACACCTTCCTTATTCGCCTGCCCGCAGCGCTCTCGCTTTCCACCGCCCGCGCGCTGACCGGCACTCTCTCTCAGACACACATGGTATTTCGGCCGGTTGCCAAGAACTCCGGAAAGCAGCTTCTGCCGAAGGAGGCTCGCCTCTTGCGGTTACCCTCTCCGAACTCCGGAATCGAGGCTTCTGCCTTTCTTGCTCTTAATGCAAGCGGAAAGCTTCTGCACTGTGTCTAGTGAGGAGAACGTGTGACAGGACAGCACATGTTTGTGCAGTATACCCCTGCCACTGATGTAAGCCCGAATTTGCAACACCCTATGCCACTCATGGTGTGACAAGTTTCTGTGCTGCGCAGGGCATTTCTCTGCATCTGGAAGTAAAGGGAAAGAGCAATTGTTGTCGCAGAGAGCAGCAACAGCAGTAGGGAGCAGCAGAAGGAAGTAGTGATCTTACTTCTTCCACACGACAACTAGCTACTAATCAGCAAGCGTGCGAGTGGCAGACGCTTTCCACTCGCAGTCTGAAAGTCTCGCGCACCAGATGCCTTTTAAACACCTTCCTTATTCGCCTGCCCGCAGCGCTCTCGCTTTCCACCGCCCGCGCGCTGACCGGCACTCTCTCTCAGACACACATGGTATTTCGGCCGGTTGCCAAGAACTCCGGAAAGCAGCTTCTGCCGAAGGAGGCTCGCCTCTTGCGGTTACCCTCTCCGAACTCCGGAATCGAGGCTTCTGCCTTTCTTGCTCTTAATGCAAGCGGAAAGCTTCTGCACTGTGTCTAGCGAGGAGAACGTGTGACAGGACAGCACATGTTTGTGCAGTATACCCCTGCCACTGATGTAAGCCCGAATTTGCAACACCCTATGCCACTCATGGTGTGACAGGTTTCTGTGCTGGGCAGGGCATTTCTCTGCATCTGGAAGTAAAGGGAAAGAGCAATTGTTGTCGCAGAGAGCAGCAACAGCAGTAGGGAGCAGCAGAAGGAAGTAGTGATCTTACTTCTTCCACACGACAACTAGCTACTAATCAGCAAGCGTGCGAGTGGTAAACGCTTTCCACTTGCAGTCTGAAAGTCTCGCGCACCAAATGCCTTTTAAACACCTTCCTTATTCGCCTGCCCGCAGCGCTCTCGCTTTCCACCGCCCGCGCGCTTACCGGCACTCTCTCTCAGACACACATGGTATTTCGGCCGGTTGCCAAGAACTCCGGAAAGCAGCTTCTGCCGAAGGAGGCTCGCCTCTTGCGGTTACCCTCTCCGAACTCCGGAATCGAGGCTTCTGCCTTTCTTGCTCTTAGAGCAAGCGGAAAGCTTCTGCACTGTGTCTAGCGAGGAGAACGTGTGACAGGACAGCACATGTTTGTGCAGTATACCCCTGCCACTGATGTAAGCCCGAATTTGCAACACCCTATGCCACTCATGGTGTGACAGGTTTCTGTGCTGCGCAGGGCATTTCTCTGCATCTGGAAGTAAAGGGAAAGAGCAATTGTTGTCGCAGAGAGCAGCAACAGCAGTAGGGAGCAGCAGAAGGAAGTAGTGATCTTACTTCTTCCACAAGACAACTAGCTACTAATCAGCAAGCGTGCGAGTGGCAGACGCTTTCCACTTGCAGTCTGAAAGTCTCGCGCACCAGATGCCTTTTAAACACCTTCCTTATTCGCCTGCCCGCAGCGCTCTCGCTTTCCACCGCCCGCGCGCTGACCGGCACTCTCTCTCAGACACACATGGTATTTCGGCCGGTTGCCAAGAACTCCGGAAAGCAGCTTCTGCCGAAGGAGGCTCGCCTCTTGCGGTTACCCTCTCCGAACTCCGGAATCGAGGCTTCTGCCTTTCTTGCTCTTAGAGCAAGCGGAAAGCTTCTGCACTGTGTCTAGCGAGGAGAACGTGTGACAGGACAGCACATGTTTGTGCAGTATACCCCTGCCACTGATGTAAGCCCGAATTTGCAACACCCTATGCCACTCATGGTGTGACAGGTTTCTGTGCTGGGCAGGGCATTTCTCTGCATCTGGAAGTAAAGGGAAAGAGCAATTGTTGTCGCAGAGAGCAGCAACAGCAGTAGGGAGCAGCAGAAGGAAGTAGTGATCTTACTTCTTCCACACGACAACTAGCTACTAATCAGCAAGCGTGCGAGTGGTAGACGCTTTCCACTTGCAGTCTGAAACTCTCGCGCACCAGATGCCTTTTAAACACCTTCCTTATTCGCCTGTCCGCAGCGCTCTCGCTTTCCACCGCCCGCGCGCTGACCGGCACTCTCTCTCAGACACACATGGTATTTCGGCCGGTTGCCAAGAACTCCGGAAAGCAGCTTCTGCCGAAGGAGGCTCGCCTCTTGCGGTTACCCTCTCCGAACTCCGGAATCGAGGCTTCTGCCTTTCTTGTTCTTAATGCAAGCGGAAAGCTTCTGCACTGTGTCTAGCGAGGAGAACGTGTGACAGGACAGCACATGTTTGTGCAGTATACCCCTGCCACTGATGTAAGCCCGAATTTGCAACACCCTATGCCACTCATGGTGTGACAGGTTTCTGTGCTGCGCAGGGCATTTCTCTGCATCTGGAAGTAAAGGGAAATAGCAATTGTTGTCGCAGAGAGCAGCAACAGCAGTAGGGAGCAGCAGAAGGAAGTAGTGATCTTACTTCTTCCACACGACAACTAGCTACTAATCAGCAAGCGTGCGAGTGGTAGACGCTTTCCACTTGCAGTCTGAAAGTCTCGCGCACCAGATGCCTTTTAAACACCTTCCTTATTCGCCTGTCCGCAGCGCTCTCGCTTTCCACCGCCCGCGCGCTGACCGGCACTCTCTCTCAGACACACATGGTATTTCGGCCGGTTGCCAAGAACTCCGGAAAGCAGCTTCTGCCGAAGGAGGCTCGCCTCTTGCGGTTACCCTCTCCGAACTCCGGAATCGAGGCTTCTGCCTTTCTTGCTCTTAATGCAAGCGGAAAGCTTCTGCACTGTGTCTAGCGAGGAGAACGTGTGACAGGACAGCACATGTTTGTGCAGTATACCCCTGCCACTGATGTAAGCCCGAATTTGCAACACCCTATGCCTCTCATGGTGTGACAGGTTTCTGTGCTGCGCAGGGCATTTCTCTGCATCTGGAAGTAAAGGGAAAGAGCAATTGTTGTCGCAGAGAGCAGCAACAGCAGTAGGGAGCAGCAGAAGGAAGTAGTGATCTTACTTCTTCCACACGACAACTAGCTACTAATCAGCAAGCGTGCGAGTGGTAAACGCTTTCCACTTGCAGTCTGAAAGTCTCGCGCACCAAATGCCTTTTAAACACCTTCCTTATTCGCCTGCCCGCAGCGCTCTCGCTTTCCACCGCCCGCGCGCTTACCGGCACTCTCTCTCAGACACACATGGTATTTCGGCCGGTTGCCAAGAACTCCGGAAAGCAGCTTCTGCCGAAGGAGGCTCGCCTCTTGCGGTTACCCTCTCCGAACTCCGGAATCGAGGCTTCTGCCTTTCTTGCTCTTAGAGCAAGCGGAAAGCTTCTGCACTGTGTCTAGCGAGGAGAACGTGTGACAGGACAGCACATGTTTGTGCAGTATACCCCTGCCACTGATGTAAGCCCGAATTTGCAACACCCTATGCCACTCATGGTGTGACAGGTTTCTGTGCTGCGCAGGGCATTTCTCTGCATCTGGAAGTAAAGGGAAAGAGCAATTGTTGTCGCAGAGAGCAGCAACAGCAGTAGGGAGCAGCAGAAGGAAGTAGTGATCTTACTTCTTCCACAAGACAACTAGCTACTAATCAGCAAGCGTGCGAGTGGCAGACGCTTTCCACTTGCAGTCTGAAAGTCTCGCGCACCAGATGCCTTTTAAACACCTTCCTTATTCGCCTGCCCGCAGCGCTCTCGCTTTCCACCGCCCGCGCGCTGACCGGCACTCTCTCTCAGACACACATGGTATTTCGGCCGGTTGCCAAGAACTCCGGAAAGCAGCTTCTGCCGAAGGAGGCTCGCCTCTTGCGGTTACCCTCTCCGAACTCCGGAATCGAGGCTTCTGCCTTTCTTGCTCTTAGAGCAAGCGGAAAGCTTCTGCACTGTGTCTAGCGAGGAGAACGTGTGACAGGACAGCACATGTTTGTGCAGTATACCCCTGCCACTGATGTAAGCCCGAATTTGCAACACCCTATGCCACTCATGGTGTGACAGGTTTCTGTGCTGCGCAGGGCATTTCTCTGCATCTGGAAGTAAAGGGAAAGAGCAATTGTTGTCGCAGAGAGCAGCAACAGCAGTAGGGAGCAGCAGAAGGAAGTAGTGATCTTACTTCTTCCACACGACAACTAGCTACTAATCAGCAAGCGTGCGAGTGGTAGACGCTTTCCACTTGCAGTCTGAAACTCTCGCGCACCAGATGCCTTTTAAACACCTTCCTTATTCGCCTGTCCGCAGCGCTCTCGCTTTCCACCGCCCGCGCGCTGACCGGCACTCTCTCTCAGACACACATGGTATTTCGGCCGGTTGCCAAGAACTCCGGAAAGCAGCTTCTGCCGAAGGAGGCTCGCCTCTTGCGGTTACCCTCTCCGAACTCCGGAATCGAGGCTTCTGCCTTTCTTGTTCTTAATGCAAGCGGAAAGCTTCTGCACTGTGTCTAGCGAGGAGAACGTGTGACAGGACAGCACATGTTTGTGCAGTATACCCCTGCCACTGATGTAAGCCCGAATTTGCAACACCCTATGCCACTCATGGTGTGACAGGTTTCTGTGCTGCGCAGGGCATTTCTCTGCATCTGGAAGTAAAGGGAAATAGCAATTGTTGTCGCAGAGAGCAGCAACAGCAGTAGGGAGCAGCAGAAGGAAGTAGTGATCTTACTTCTTCCACACGACAACTAGCTACTAATCAGCAAGCGTGCGAGTGGTAGACGCTTTCCACTTGCAGTCTGAAAGTCTCGCGCACCAGATGCCTTTTAAACACCTTCCTTATTCGCCTGTCCGCAGCGCTCTCGCTTTCCACCGCCCGCGCGCTGACCGGCACTCTCTCTCAGACACACATGGTATTTCGGCCGGTTGCCAAGAACTCCGGAAAGCAGCTTCTGCCGAAGGAGGCTCGCCTCTTGCGGTTACCCTCTCCGAACTCCGGAATCGAGGCTTCTG
Source organism: Cyanistes caeruleus (assembly GCF_971803275.1). Lineage (NCBI taxonomy): Eukaryota > Metazoa > Chordata > Aves > Passeriformes > Paridae > Cyanistes > Cyanistes caeruleus. The sequence goes on from NW_028255948.1 coordinate 10,441, forward strand.
CCTTTCTTGCTCTTAATGCAAGCGGAAAGCTTCTGCACTGTGTCTAGCGAGGAGAACGTGTGACAGGACAGCACATGTTTGTGCAGTATACCCCTGCCACTGATGTAAGCCCGAATTTGCAACACCCTATGCCTCTCATGGTGTGACAGGTTTCTGTGCTGCGCAGGGCATTTCTCTGCATCTGGAAGTAAAGGGAAAGAGCAATTGTTGTCGCAGAGAGCAGCAACAGCAGTAGGGAGCAGCAGAAGGAAGTAGTGATCTTACTTCTTCCACACGACAACTAGCTACTAATCAGCAAGCGTGCGAGTGGCAGACGCTTTCCACTTGCAGTCTGAAAGTCTCGCGCACCAGATGCCTTTTAAACACCTTCCTTATTCGCCTGCCCGCAGCGCTCTCGCTTTCCACCGCCCGCGCGCTGACCGGCACTCTCTCTCAGACACACATGGTATTTCGGCCGGTTGCCAAGAACTCCGGAAAGCAGCTTCTGCCGAAGGAGGCTCGCCTCTTGCGGTTACCCTCTCCGAACTCCGGAATCGAGGCTTCTGCCTTTCTTGCTCTTAATGCAAGCGGAAAGCTTCTGCACTGTGTCTAGTGAGGAGAACGTGTGACAGGACAGCACATGTTTGTGCAGTATACCCCTGCCACTGATGTAAGCCCGAATTTGCAACACCCTATGCCACTCATGGTGTGACAGGTTTCTGTGCTGGGCAGGGCATTTCTCTGCATCTGGAAGTAAAGGGAAAGAGCAATTGTTGTCGCAGAGAGCAGCAACAGCAGTAGGGAGCAGCAGAAGGAAGTAGTGATCTTACTTCTTCCACACGACAACTAGCTACTAATCAGCAAGCGTCCGAGTGGCAGACGCTTTCCACTTGCAGTCTGAAAGTCTCGCGCACCAGATGCCTTTTAAACACCTTCCTTATTCGCCTGCCCGCAGCGCTCTCGCTTTCCACCGCCCGCGCGCTGACCGGCACTCTCTCTCAGACACACATGGTATTTCGGCCGGTTGCCAAGAACTCCGGAAAGCAGCTTCTGCCGAAGGAGGCTCGCCTCTTGCGGTTACCCTCTCCGAACTCCGGAATCGAGGCTTCTGCCTTTCTTGCTCTTAGAGCAAGCGGAAAGCTTCTGCACTGTGTCTAGTGAGGAGAACGTGTGACAGGACAGCACATGTTTGTGCAGTATACCCCTGCCACTGATGTAAGCCCGAATTTGCAACACCCTATGCCACTCATGGTGTGACAGGTTTCTGTGCTGGGCAGGGCATTTCTCTGCATCTGGAAGTAAAGGGAAAGAGCAATTGTTGTCGCAGAGAGCAGCAACAGCAGTAGGGAGCAGCAGAAGGAAGTAGTGATCTTACTTCTTCCACACGACAACTAGCTACTAATCAGCAAGCGTGCGAGTGGCAGACGCTTTCCACTTGCAGTCTGAAAGTCTCGCGCACCAAATGCCTTTTAAACACCTTCCTTATTCGCCTGCCCGCAGCGCTCTCGCTTTCCACCGCCCGCGCGCTTACCGGCACTCTCTCTCAGACACACATGGTATTTCGGCCGGTTGCCAAGAACTCCGGAAAGCAGCTTCTGCCGAAGGAGGCTCGCCTCTTGCGGTTACCCTCTCCGAACTCCGGAATCGAGGCTTCTGCCTTTCTTGCTCTTAGAGCAAGCGGAAAGCTTCTGCACTGTGTCTAGCGAGGAGAACGTGTGACAGGACAGCACATGTTTGTGCAGTATACCCCTGCCACTGATGTAAGCCCGAATTTGCAACACCCTATGCCACTCATGGTGTGACAGGTTTCTGTGCTGCGCAGGGCATTTCTCTGCATCTGGAAGTAAAGGGAAAGAGCAATTGTTGTCGCAGAGAGCAGCAACAGCAGTAGGGAGCAGCAGAAGGAAGTAGTGATCTTACTTCTTCCACAAGACAACTAGCTACTAATCAGCAAGCGTGCGAGTGGCAGACGCTTTCCACTTGCAGTCTGAAAGTCTCGCGCACCAGATGCCTTTTAAACACCTTCCTTATTCGCCTGCCCGCAGCGCTCTCGCTTTCCACCGCCCGCGCGCTGACCGGCACTCTCTCTCAGACACACATGGTATTTCGGCCGGTTGCCAAGAACTCCGGAAAGCAGCTTCTGCCGAAGGAGGCTCGCCTCTTGCGGTTACCCTCTCCGAACTCCGGAATCGAGGCTTCTGCCTTTCTTGCTCTTAGAGCAAGCGGAAAGCTTCTGCACTGTGTCTAGCGAGGAGAACGTGTGACAGGACAGCACATGTTTGTGCAGTATACCCCTGCCACTGATGTAAGCCCGAATTTGCAACACCCTATGCCACTCATGGTGTGACAGGTTTCTGTGCTGCGCAGGGCATTTCTCTGCATCTGGAAGTAAAGGGAAAGAGCAATTGTTGTCGCAGAGAGCAGCAACAGCAGTAGGGAGCAGCAGAAGGAAGTAGTGATCTTACTTCTTCCACACGACAACTAGCTACTAATCAGCAAGCGTGCGAGTGGTAGACGCTTTCCACTTGCAGTCTGAAACTCTCGCGCACCAGATGCCTTTTAAACACCTTCCTTATTCGCCTGTCCGCAGCGCTCTCGCTTTCCACCGCCCGCGCGCTGACCGGCACTCTCTCTCAGACACACATGGTATTTCGGCCGGTTGCCAAGAACTCCGGAAAGCAGCTTCTGCCGAAGGAGGCTCGCCTCTTGCGGTTACCCTCTCCGAACTCCGGAATCGAGGCTTCTGCCTTTCTTGTTCTTAATGCAAGCGGAAAGCTTCTGCACTGTGTCTAGCGAGGAGAACGTGTGACAGGACAGCACATGTTTGTGCAGTATACCCCTGCCACTGATGTAAGCCCGAATTTGCAACACCCTATGCCACTCATGGTGTGACAGGTTTCTGTGCTGCGCAGGGCATTTCTCTGCATCTGGAAGTAAAGGGAAATAGCAATTGTTGTCGCAGAGAGCAGCAACAGCAGTAGGGAGCAGCAGAAGGAAGTAGTGATCTTACTTCTTCCACACGACAACTAGCTACTAATCAGCAAGCGTGCGAGTGGTAGACGCTTTCCACTTGCAGTCTGAAAGTCTCGCGCACCAGATGCCTTTTAAACACCTTCCTTATTCGCCTGTCCGCAGCGCTCTCGCTTTCCACCGCCCGCGCGCTGACCGGCACTCTCTCTCAGACACACATGGTATTTCGGCCGGTTGCCAAGAACTCCGGAAAGCAGCTTCTGCCGAAGGAGGCTCGCCTCTTGCGGTTACCCTCTCCGAACTCCGGAATCGAGGCTTCTGCCTTTCTTGCTCTTAATGCAAGCGGAAAGCTTCTGCACTGTGTCTAGCGAGGAGAACGTGTGACAGGACAGCACATGTTTGTGCAGTATACCCCTGCCACTGATGTAAGCCCGAATTTGCAACACCCTATGCCTCTCATGGTGTGACAGGTTTCTGTGCTGCGCAGGGCATTTCTCTGCATCTGGAAGTAAAGGGAAAGAGCAATTGTTGTCGCAGAGAGCAGCAACAGCAGTAGGGAGCAGCAGAAGGAAGTAGTGATCTTACTTCTTCCACACGACAACTAGCTACTAATCAGCAAGCGTGCGAGTGGCAGACGCTTTCCACTTGCAGTCTGAAAGTCTCGCGCACCAGATGCCTTTTAAACACCTTCCTTATTCGCCTGCCCGCAGCGCTCTCGCTTTCCACCGCCCGCGCGCTGACCGGCACTCTCTCTCAGACACACATGGTATTTCGGCCGGTTGCCAAGAACTCCGGAAAGCAGCTTCTGCCGAAGGAGGCTCGCCTCTTGCGGTTACCCTCTCCGAACTCCGGAATCGAGGCTTCTGCCTTTCTTGCTCTTAATGCAAGCGGAAAGCTTCTGCACTGTGTCTAGTGAGGAGAACGTGTGACAGGACAGCACATGTTTGTGCAGTATACCCCTGCCACTGATGTAAGCCCGAATTTGCAACACCCTATGCCACTCATGGTGTGACAGGTTTCTGTGCTGGGCAGGGCATTTCTCTGCATCTGGAAGTAAAGGGAAAGAGCAATTGTTGTCGCAGAGAGCAGCAACAGCAGTAGGGAGCAGCAGAAGGAAGTAGTGATCTTACTTCTTCCACACGACAACTAGCTACTAATCAGCAAGCGTCCGAGTGGCAGACGCTTTCCACTTGCAGTCTGAAAGTCTCGCGCACCAGATGCCTTTTAAACACCTTCCTTATTCGCCTGCCCGCAGCGCTCTCGCTTTCCACCGCCCGCGCGCTGACCGGCACTCTCTCTCAGACACACATGGTATTTCGGCCGGTTGCCAAGAACTCCGGAAAGCAGCTTCTGCCGAAGGAGGCTCGCCTCTTGCGGTTACCCTCTCCGAACTCCGGAATCGAGGCTTCTGCCTTTCTTGCTCTTAGAGCAAGCGGAAAGCTTCTGCACTGTGTCTAGTGAGGAGAACGTGTGACAGGACAGCACATGTTTGTGCAGTATACCCCTGCCACTGATGTAAGCCCGAATTTGCAACACCCTATGCCACTCATGGTGTGACAGGTTTCTGTGCTGGGCAGGGCATTTCTCTGCATCTGGAAGTAAAGGGAAAGAGCAATTGTTGTCGCAGAGAGCAGCAACAGCAGTAGGGAGCAGCAGAAGGAAGTAGTGATCTTACTTCTTCCACACGACAACTAGCTACTAATCAGCAAGCGTGCGAGTGGCAGACGCTTTCCACTTGCAGTCTGAAAGTCTCGCGCACCAGATGCCTTTTAAACACCTTCCTTATTCGCCTGCCCGCAGCGCTCTCGCTTTCCACCGCCCGCGCGCTGACCGGCACTCTCTCTCAGACACACATGGTATTTCGGCCGGTTGCCAAGAACTCCGGAAAGCAGCTTCTGCCGAAGGAGGCTCGCCTCTTGCGGTTACCCTCTCCGAACTCCTGAATCGAGGCTTCTGCCTTTCTTGCTCTTAGAGCAAGCGGAAAGCTTCTGCACTGTGTCTAGCGAGGAGAACGTGTGACAGGACAGCACATGTTTGTGCAGTATACCCCTGCCACTGATGTAAGCCCGAATTTGCAACACCCTATGCCACTCATGGTGTGACAGGTTTCTGTGCTGGGCAGGGCATTTCTCTGCATCTGGAAGTAAAGGGAAAGAGCAATTGTTGTCGCAGAGAGCAGCAACAGCAGTAGGGAGCAGCAGAAGGAAGTAGTGATCTTACTTCTTCCACACGACAACTAGCTACTAATCAGCAAGCGTGCGAGTGGCAGACGCTTTCCACTTGCAGTCTGAAAGTCTCGCGCACCAGATGCCTTTTAAACACCTTCCTTATTCGCCTGCCCGCAGCGCTCTCGCTTTCCACCGCCCGCGCGCTGACCGGCACTCTCTCTCAGACACACATGGTATTTCGGCCGGTTGCCAAGAACTCCGGAAAGCAGCTTCTGCCGAAGGAGGCTCGCCTCTTGCGGTTACCCTCTCCGAACTCCGGAATCGAGGCTTCTGCCTTTCTTGCTCTTAGAGCAAGCGGAAAGCTTCTGCACTGTGTCTAGCGAGGAGAACGTGTGACAGGACAGCACATGTTTGTGCAGTATACCCCTGCCACTGATGTAAGCCCGAATTTGCAACACCCTATGCCACTCATGGTGTGACAGGTTTCTGTGCTGGGCAGGGCATTTCTCTGCATCTGGAAGTAAAGGGAAAGAGCAATTGTTGTCGCAGAGAGCAGCAACAGCAGTAGGGAGCAGCAGAAGGAAGTAGTGATCTTACTTCTTCCACACGACAACTAGCTACTAATCAGCAAGCGTGCGAGTGGCAGACGCTTTCCACTTGCAGTCTGAAAGTCTCGCGCACCAGATGCCTTTTAAACACCTTCCTTATTCGCCTGCCCGCAGCGCTCTCGCTTTCCACCGCCCGCGCGCTTACCGGCACTCTCTCTCAGACACACATGGTATTTCGGCCGGTTGCCAAGAACTCCGGAAAGCAGCTTCTGCCGAAGGAGGCTCGCCTCTTGCGGTTACCCTCTCCGAACTCCGGAATCGAGGCTTCTGCCTTTCTTGCTCTTAATGCAAGCGGAAAGCTTCTGCACTGTGTCTAGCGAGGAGAACGTGTGACAGTACAGCACATGTTTGTGCAGTATACCCCTGCCACTGATGTAAGCCCGAATTTGCAACACCCTATGCCACTCATGGTGTGACAGGTTTCTGTGCTGCGCAGGGCATTTCTCTGCATCTGGAAGTAAAGGGAAAGAGCAATTGTTGTCGCAGAGAGCAGCAACAGCAGTAGGGAGCAGCAGAAGGAAGTAGTGATCTTACTTCTTCCACACGACAACTAGCTACTAATCAGCAAGCGTGCGAGTGGCAGACGCTTTCCACTTGCAGTCTGAAAGTCTCGCGCACCAGATGCCTTTTAAACACCTTCCTTATTCGCCTGCCCGCAGCGCTCTCGCTTTCCACCGCCCGCGCGCTGACCGGCACTCTCTCTCAGACACACATGGTATTTCGGCCGGTTGCCAAGAACTCCGGAAAGCAGCTTCTGCCGAAGGAGGCTCGCCTCTTGCGGTTACCCTCTCCGAACTCCGGAATCGAGGCTTCTGCCTTTCTTGCTCTTAATGCAAGCGGAAAGCTTCTGCACTGTGTCTAGCGAGGAGAACGTGTGACAGGACAGCACATGTTTGTGCAGTATACCCCTGCCACTGATGTAAGCCCGAATTTGCAACACCCTATGCCACTCATGGTGTGACAGGTTTCTGTGCTGGGCAGGGCATTTCTCTGCATCTGGAAGTAAAGGGAAAGAGCAATTGTTGTCGCAGAGAGCAGCAACAGCAGTAGGGAGCAGCAGAAGGAAGTAGTGATCTTACTTCTTCCACACGACAACTAGCTACTAATCAGCAAGCGTGCGAGTGGCAGACGCTTTCCACTTGCAGTCTGAAAGTCTCGCGCACCAGATGCCTTATAAACACCTTCCTTATTTGCCTGCCCACAGCGCTCTCGCTTTCCACCGCCCGCGCGCTGACCGGCACTCTCTCTCAGACACACATGGTATTTCGGCCGGTTGCCAAGAACTCCGGAAAGCAGCTTCTGCCGAAGGAGGCTCGCCTCTTGCGGTTACCCTCTCCGAACTCCGGAATCGAGGCTTCTGCCTTTCTTGCTCTTAATGCAAGCGGAAAGCTTCTGCACTGTGTCTAGTGAGGAGAACGTGTGACAGTACAGCACATGTTTGTGCAGTATACCCCTGCCACTGATGTAAGCCCGAATTTGCAACACCCTATGCCACTCATGGTGTGACAGGTTTCTGTGCTGCGCAGGGCATTTCTCTGCATCTGGAAGTAAAGGGAAAGAGCAATTGTTGTCGCAGAGAGCAGCAACAGCAGTAGGGAGCAGCAGAAGGAAGTAGTGATCTTACTTCTTCCACACGACAACTAGCTACTAATCAGCAAGCGTGCGAGTGGCAGACGCTTTCCACTTGCAGTCTGAAAGTCTCGCGCACCAGATGCCTTTTAAACACCTTCCTTATTCGCCTGCCCGCAGCGCTCTCGCTTTCCACCGCCCGCGCGCTTACCGGCACTCTCTCTCAGACACACATGGTATTTCGGCCGGTTGCCAAGAACTCCGGAAAGCAGCTTCTGCCGAAGGAGGCTCGCCTCTTGCGGTTACCCTCTCCGAACTCCGGAATCGAGGCTTCTGCCTTTCTTGCTCTTAATGCAAGCGGAAAGCTTCTGCACTGTGTCTAGCGAGGAGAACGTGTGACAGGACAGCACATGTTTGTGCAGTATACCCCTGCCACTGATGTAAGCCCGAATTTGCAACACCCTATGCCACTCATGGTGTGACAGGTTTCTGTGCTGGGCAGGGCATTTCTCTGCATCTGGAAGTAAAGGGAAAGAGCAATTGTTGTCGCAGAGAGCAGCAACAGCAGTAGGGAGCAACAGAAGGAAGTAGTGATCTTACTTCTTCCACACGACAACTAGCTACTAATCAGCAAGCGTGCGAGTGGCAGACGCTTTCCACTTGCAGTCTGAAAGTCTCGCGCACCAGATGCCTTTTAAACACCTTCCTTATTCGCCTGCCCGCAGCGCTCTCGCTTTCCACCGCCCGCGCGCTGACCGGCACTCTCTCTCAGACACACATGGTATTTCGGCCGGTTGCCAAGAACTCCGGAAAGCAGCTTCTGCCGAAGGAGGCTCGCCTCTTGCGGTTACCCTCTCCGAACTCCGGAATTGAGGCTTCTGCCTTTCTTGCTCTTAATGCAAGCGGAAAGCTTCTGCACTGTGTCTAGCGAGGAGAACGTGTGACAGTACAGCACATGATTGTGCAGTATACCCCTGCCACTGATGTAAGCCCGAATTTGCAACACCCTATGCCACTCATGGTGTGACAGGTTTCTGTGCTGGGCAGGGCATTTCTCTGCATCTGGAAGTAAAGGGAAAGAGCAATTGTTGTCGCAGAGAGCAGCAACAGCAGTAGGGAGCAGCAGAAGGAAGTAGTGATCTTACTTCTTCCACAAGACAACTAGCTACTAATCAGCAAGCGTGCGAGTGGCAGACGCTTTCCACTTGCAGTCTGAAAGTCTCGCGCACCAGATGCCTTTTAAACACCTTCCTTATTCGCCTGCCCGCAGCGCTCTCGCTTTCCACCGCCCGCGCGCTGACCGGCACTCTCTCTCAGACACACATGGTATTTCGGCCGGTTGCCAAGAACTCCGGAAAGCAGCTTCTGCCGAAGGAGGCTCGCCTCTTGCGGTTACCCTCTCCGAACTCCGGAATCGAGGCTTCTGCCTTTCTTGCTCTTAGAGCAAGCGGAAAGCTTCTGCACTGTGTCTAGCGAGGAGAACGTGTGACAGGACAGCACATGTTTGTGCAGTATACCCCTGCCACTGATGTAAGCCCGAATTTGCAACACCCTATGCCACTCATGGTGTGACAGGTTTCTGTGCTGCGCAGGGCATTTCTCTGCATCTGGAAGTAAAGGGAAAGAGCAATTGTTGTCGCAGAGAGCAGCAACAGCAGTAGGGAGCAGCAGAAGGAAGTAGTGATCTTACTTCTTCCACACGACAACTAGCTACTAATCAGCAAGCGTGCGAGTGGCAGACGCTTTCCACTTGCAGTCTGAAAGTCTCGCGCACCAGATGCCTTTTAAACACCTTCCTTATTCGCCTGTCCGCAGCGCTCTCGCTTTCCACCGCCCGCGCGCTGACCGGCACTCTCTCTCAGACACACATGGTATTTCGGCCGGTTGCCAAGAACTCCGGAAAGCAGCTTCTGCCGAAGGAGGCTCGCCTCTTGCGGTTACCCTCTCCGAACTCCGGAATCGAGGCTTCTGCCTTTCTTGCTCTTAATGCAAGCGGAAAGCTTCTGCACTGTGTCTAGCGAGGAGAACGTGTGACAGGACAGCACATGTTTGTGCAGTATACCCCTGCCACTGATGTAAGCCCGAATTTGCAACACCCTATGCCTCTCATGGTGTGACAGGTTTCTGTGCTGCGCAGGGCATTTCTCTGCATCTGGAAGTAAAGGGAAAGAGCAATTGTTGTCGCAGAGAGCAGCAACAGCAGTAGGGAGCAGCAGAAGGAAGTAGTGATCTTACTTCTTCCACACGACAACTAGCTACTAATCAGCAAGCGTGCGAGTGGCAGACGCTTTCCACTTGCAGTCTGAAAGTCTCGCGCACCAGATGCCTTTTAAACACCTTCCTTATTCGCCTGCCCGCAGCGCTCTCGCTTTCCACCGCCCGCGCGCTGACCGGCACTCTCTCTCAGACACACATGGTATTTCGGCCGGTTGCCAAGAACTCCGGAAAGCAGCTTCTGCCGAAGGAGGCTCGCCTCTTGCGGTTACCCTCTCCGAACTCCGGAATCGAGGCTTCTGCCTTTCTTGCTCTTAATGCAAGCGGAAAGCTTCTGCACTGTGTCTAGCGAGGAGAACGTGTGACAGGACAGCACATGTTTGTGCAGTATACCCCTGCCACTGATGTAAGCCCGAATTTGCAACACCCTATGCCACTCATGGTGTGACAGGTTTCTGTGCTGGGCAGGGCATTTCTCTGCATCTGGAAGTAAAGGGAAAGAGCAATTGTTGTCGCAGAGAGCAGCAACAGCAGTAGGGAGCAGCAGAAGGAAGTAGTGATCTTACTTCTTCCACACGACAACTAGCTACTAATCAGCAAGCGTGCGAGTGGCAGACGCTTTCCACTTGCAGTCTGAAAGTCTCGCGCACCAGATGCCTTTTAAACACCTTCCTTATTCGCCTGCCCGCAGCGCTCTCGCTTTCCACCGCCCGCGCGCTGACCGGCACTCTCTCTCAGACACACATGGTATTTCGGCCGGTTGCCAAGAACTCCGGAAAGCAGCTTCTGCCGAAGGAGGCTCGCCTCTTGCGGTTACCCTCTCCGAACTCTGGAATCGAGGCTTCTGCCTTTCTTTCTCTTAGAGCAAGCGGAAAGCTTCTACACTGTGTCTAGCGAGGAGAACGTGTGACAGGACAGCACATGTTTGTGCAGTATACCCCTGCCACTGATGTAAGCCCGAATTTGCAACACCCTATGCCACTCATGGTGTGACAGGTTTCTGTGCTGCGCAGGGCATTTCTCTGCATCTGGAAGTAAAGGGAAATAGCAATTGTTGTCGCAGAGAGCAGCAACAGCAGTAGGGAGCAGCAGAAGGAAGTAGTGATCTTACTTCTTCCACACGACAACTAGCTACTAATCAGCAAGCGTGCGAGTGGTAGACGCTTTCCACTTGCAGTCTGAAAGTCTCGCGCACCAGATGCCTTTTAAACACCTTCCTTATTCGCCTGTCCGCAGCGCTCTCGCTTTCCACCGCCCGCGCGCTGACCGGCACTCTCTCTCAGACACACATGGTATTTCGGCCGGTTGCTAAGAACTCTGGAAAGCAGCTTCTGCCGAAGGAGGCTCGCCTCTTGCGGTTACCCTCTCCGAACTCCGGAATCGAGGCTTCTGCCTTTCTTGCTCTTAATGCAAGCGGAAAGCTTCTGCACTGTGTCTAGTGAGGAGAACGTGTGACAGGACAGCACATGTTTGTGCAGTATACCCCTGCCACTGATGTAAGCCCGAATTTGCAACACCCTATGCCTCTCATGGTGTGACAGGTTTCTGTGCTGCGCAGGGCATTTCTCTGCATCTGGAAGTAAAGGGAAAGAGCAATTGTTGTCGCAGAGAGCAGCAACAGCAGTAGGGAGCAGCAGAAGGAAGTAGTGATCTTACTTCTTCCACACGACAACTAGCTACTAATCAGCAAGCGTGCGAGTGGCAGACGCTTTCCACTTGCAGTCTGAAAGTCTCGCGCACCAGATGCCTTTTAAACACCTTCCTTATTCGCCTGTCCGCAGCGCTCTCGCTTTCCACCGCCCGCGCGCTGACCGGCACTCTCTCTCAGACACACATGGTATTTCGGCCGGTTGCCAAGAACTCCGGAAAGCAGCTTCTGCCGAAGGAGGCTCGCCTCTTGCGGTTACCCTCTCCGAACTCCGGAATCGAGGCTTCTGCCTTTCTTGCTCTTAATGCAAGCGGAAAGCTTCTGCACTGTGTCTAGCGAGGAGAACGTGTGACAGGACAGCACATGTTTGTGCAGTATACCCCTGCCACTGATGTAAGCCCGAATTTGCAACACCCTATGCCTCTCATGGTGTGACAGGTTTCTGTGCTGCGCAGGGCATTTCTCTGCATCTGGAAGTAAAGGGAAATAGCAATTGTTGTCGCAGAGAGCAGCAACAGCAGTAGGGAGCAGCAGAAGGAAGTAGTGATCTTACTTCTTCCACACGACAACTAGCTACTAATCACCAAGCGTGCGAGTGGTAGACGCTTTCCACTTGCAGTCTGAAAGTCTCGCGCAGCAGATGCCTTTTAAACACCTTCCTTATTCGCCTGTCCGCAGCGCTCTCGCTTTCCACCGCCCGCGCGCTGACCGGCACTCTCTCTCAGACACACATGGTATTTCGGCCGGTTGCTAAGAACTCCGGAAAGCAGCTTCTGCCGAAGGAGGCTCGCCTCTTGCGGTTACCCTCTCCGAACTCCGGAATCGAGGCTTCTGCCTTTCTTGCTCTTAATGCAAGCGGAAAGCTTCTGCACTGTTTCTAGTGAGGAGAACGTGTGACAGGACAGCACATGTTTGTGCAGTATACCCCTGCCACTGATGTCAGCCCGAATTTGCAACACACTATGCCTCTCATGGTGTGACAGGTTTCTGTGCTGCGCAGGGCATTTCTCTGCATCTGGAAGTAAAGGGAAAGAGCAATTGTTGTCGCAGAGAGCAGCAACAGCAGTAGGGAGCAGCAGAAGGAAGTAGTGATCTTACTTCTTCCACACGACAACTAGCTACTAATCAGCAAGCGTGCGAGTGGCAGACGCTTTCCACTTGCAGTCTGAAAGTCTCGCGCACCAGATGCCTTTTAAACACCTTCCTTATTCGCCTGTCCGCAGCGCTCTCGCTTTCCACCGCCCGCGCGCTGACCGGCACTCTCTCTCAGACACACATGGTATTTCGGCCGGTTGCCAAGAACTCCGGAAAGCAGCTTCTGCCGAAGGAGGCTCGCCTCTTGCGGTTACCCTCTCCGAACTCCGGAATCGAGGCTTCTGCCTTTCTTGCTCTTAATGCAAGCGGAAAGCTTCTGCACTGTGTCTAGCGAGGAGAACGTGTGACAGGACAGCACATGTTTGTGCAGTATACCCCTGCCACTGATGTAAGCCCGAATTTGCAACACCCTATGCCTCTCATGGTGTGACAGGTTTCTGTGCTGCGCAGGGCATTTCTCTGCATCTGGAAGTAAAGGGAAAGAGCAATTGTTGTCGCAGAGAGCAGCAACAGCAGTAGGGAGCAGCAGAAGGAAGTAGTGATCTTACTTCTTCCACACGACAACTAGCTACTAATCAGCAAGCGTGCGAGTGGCAGACGCTTTCCACTTGCAGTCTGAAAGTCTCGCGCACCAGATGCCTTTTAAACACCTTCCTTATTCGCCTGCCCGCAGCGCTCTCGCTTTCCACCGCCCGCGCGCTGACCGGCACTCTCTCTCAGACACACATGGTATTTCGGCCGGTTGCCAAGAACTCCGGAAAGCAGCTTCTGCCGAAGGAGGCTCGCCTCTTGCGGTTACCCTCTCCGAACTCCGGAATCGAGGCTTCTGCCTTTCTTGCTCTTAATGCAAGCGGAAAGCTTCTGCACTGTGTCTAGCGAGGAGAACGTGTGACAGGACAGCACATGTTTGTGCAGTATACCCCTGCCACTGATGTAAGCCCGAATTTGCAACACCCTATGCCACTCATGGTGTGACAGGTTTCTGTGCTGGGCAGGGCATTTCTCTGCATCTGGAAGTAAAGGGAAAGAGCAATTGTTGTCGCAGAGAGCAGCAACAGCAGTAGGGAGCAGCAGAAGGAAGTAGTGATCTTACTTCTTCCACACGACAACTAGCTACTAATCAGCAAGCGTGCGAGTGGCAGACGCTTTCCACTTGCAGTCTGAAAGTCTCGCGCACCAGATGCCTTTTAAACACCTTCCTTATTCGCCTGCCCGCAGCGCTCTCGCTTTCCACCGCCCGCGCGCTGACCGGCACTCTCTCTCAGACACACATGGTATTTCGGCCGGTTGCCAAGAACTCCGGAAAGCAGCTTCTGCCGAAGGAGGCTCGCCTCTTGCGGTTACCCTCTCCGAACTCTGGAATCGAGGCTTCTGCCTTTCTTTCTCTTAGAGCAAGCGGAAAGCTTCTACACTGTGTCTAGCGAGGAGAACGTGTGACAGGACAGCACATGTTTGTGCAGTATACCCCTGCCACTGATGTAAGCCCGAATTTGCAACACCCTATGCCACTCATGGTGTGACAGGTTTCTGTGCTGCGCAGGGCATTTCTCTGCATCTGGAAGTAAAGGGAAATAGCAATTGTTGTCGCAGAGAGCAGCAACAGCAGTAGGGAGCAGCAGAAGGAAGTAGTGATCTTACTTCTTCCACACGACAACTAGCTACTAATCAGCAAGCGTGCGAGTGGTAGACGCTTTCCACTTGCAGTCTGAAAGTCTCGCGCACCAGATGCCTTTTAAACACCTTCCTTATTCGCCTGTCCGCAGCGCTCTCGCTTTCCACCGCCCGCGCGCTGACCGGCACTCTCTCTCAGACACACATGGTATTTCGGCCGGTTGCTAAGAACTCTGGAAAGCAGCTTCTGCCGAAGGAGGCTCGCCTCTTGCGGTTACCCTCTCCGAACTCCGGAATCGAGGCTTCTGCCTTTCTTGCTCTTAATGCAAGCGGAAAGCTTCTGCACTGTGTCTAGTGAGGAGAACGTGTGACAGGACAGCACATGTTTGTGCAGTATACCCCTGCCACTGATGTAAGCCCGAATTTGCAACACCCTATGCCTCTCATGGTGTGACAGGTTTCTGTGCTGCGCAGGGCATTTCTCTGCATCTGGAAGTAAAGGGAAAGAGCAATTGTTGTCGCAGAGAGCAGCAACAGCAGTAGGGAGCAGCAGAAGGAAGTAGTGATCTTACTTCTTCCACACGACAACTAGCTACTAATCAGCAAGCGTGCGAGTGGCAGACGCTTTCCACTTGCAGTCTGAAAGTCTCGCGCACCAGATGCCTTTTAAACACCTTCCTTATTCGCCTGTCCGCAGCGCTCTCGCTTTCCACCGCCCGCGCGCTGACCGGCACTCTCTCTCAGACACACATGGTATTTCGGCCGGTTGCCAAGAACTCCGGAAAGCAGCTTCTGCCGAAGGAGGCTCGCCTCTTGCGGTTACCCTCTCCGAACTCCGGAATCGAGGCTTCTGCCTTTCTTGCTCTTAATGCAAGCGGAAAGCTTCTGCACTGTGTCTAGCGAGGAGAACGTGTGACAGGACAGCACATGTTTGTGCAGTATACCCCTGCCACTGATGTAAGCCCGAATTTGCAACACCCTATGCCTCTCATGGTGTGACAGGTTTCTGTGCTGCGCAGGGCATTTCTCTGCATCTGGAAGTAAAGGGAAATAGCAATTGTTGTCGCAGAGAGCAGCAACAGCAGTAGGGAGCAGCAGAAGGAAGTAGTGATCTTACTTCTTCCACACGACAACTAGCTACTAATCACCAAGCGTGCGAGTGGTAGACGCTTTCCACTTGCAGTCTGAAAGTCTCGCGCAGCAGATGCCTTTTAAACACCTTCCTTATTCGCCTGTCCGCAGCGCTCTCGCTTTCCACCGCCCGCGCGCTGACCGGCACTCTCTCTCAGACACACATGGTATTTCGGCCGGTTGCCAAGAACTCCGGAAAGCAGCTTCTGCCGAAGGAGGCTCGCCTCTTGCGGTTACCCTCTCCGAACTCCGGAATCGAGGCTTCTGCCTTTCTTGCTCTTAATGCAAGCGGAAAGCTTCTGCACTGTGTCTAGCGAGGAGAACGTGTGACAGGACAGCACATGTTTGTGCAGTATACCCCTGCCACTGATGTAAGCCCGAATTTGCAACACCCTATGCCACTCATGGTGTGACAGGTTTCTGTGCTGGGCAGGGCATTTCTCTGCATCTGGAAGTAAAGGGAAAGAGCAATTGTTGTCGCAGAGAGCAGCAACAGCAGTAGGGAGCAGCAGAAGGAAGTAGTGATCTTACTTCTTCCACACGACAACTAGCTACTAATCAGCAAGCGTGCGAGTGGCAGACGCTTTCCACTTGCAGTCTGAAAGTCTCGCGCACCAGATGCCTTTTAAACACCTTCCTTATTCGCCTGCCCGCAGCGCTCTCGCTTTCCACCGCCCGCGCGCTGACCGGCACTCTCTCTCAGACACACATGGTATTTCGGCCGGTTGCCAAGAACTCCGGAAAGCAGCTTCTGCCGAAGGAGGCTCGCCTCTTGCGGTTACCCTCTCCGAACTCCGGAATCGAGGCTTCTGCCTTTCTTTCTCTTAGAGCAAGCGGAAAGCTTCTGCACTGTGTCTAGCGAGGAGAACGTGTGACAGGACAGCACATGTTTGTGCAGTATACCCCTGCCACTGATGTAAGCCCGAATTTGCAACACCCTATGCCACTCATGGTGTGACAGGTTTCTGTGCTGCGCAGGGCATTTCTCTGCATCTGGAAGTAAAGGGAAATAGCAATTGTTGTCGCAGAGAGCAGCAACAGCAGTAGGGAGCAGCAGAAGGAAGTAGTGATCTTACTTCTTCCACACGACAACTAGCTACTAATCAGCAAGCGTGCGAGTGGTAGACGCTTTCCACTTGCAGTCTGAAAGTCTCGCGCACCAGATGCCTTTTAAACACCTTCCTTATTCGCCTGTCCGCAGCGCTCTCGCTTTCCACCGCCCGCGCGCTGACCGGCACTCTCTCTCAGACACACATGGTATTTCGGCCGGTTGCTAAGAACTCTGGAAAGCAGCTTCTGCCGAAGGAGGCTCGCCTCTTGCGGTTACCCTCTCCGAACTCCGGAATCGAGGCTTCTGCCTTTCTTGCTCTTAATGCAAGCGGAAAGCTTCTGCACTGTGTCTAGTGAGGAGAACGTGTGACAGGACAGCACATGTTTGTGCAGTATACCCCTGCCACTGATGTAAGCCCGAATTTGCAACACCCTATGCCTCTCATGGTGTGACAGGTTTCTGTGCTGCGCAGGGCATTTCTCTGCATCTGGAAGTAAAGGGAAAGAGCAATTGTTGTCGCAGAGAGCAGCAACAGCAGTAGGGAGCAGCAGAAGGAAGTAGTGATCTTACTTCTTCCACACGACAACTAGCTACTAATCAGCAAGCGTGCGAGTGGCAGATGCTTTCCACTTGCAGTCTGAAAGTCTCGCGCACCAGATGCCTTTTAAACACCTTCCTTATTCGCCTGTCCGCAGCGCTCTCGCTTTCCACCGCCCGCGCGCTGACCGGCACTCTCTCTCAGACACACATGGTATTTCGGCCGGTTGCCAAGAACTCCGGAAAGCAGCTTCTGCCGAAGGAGGCTCGCCTCTTGCGGTTACCCTCTCCGAACTCTGGAATCGAGGCTTCTGCCTTTCTTTCTCTTAGAGCAAGCGGAAAGCTTCTACACTGTGTCTAGCGAGGAGAACGTGTGACAGGACAGCACATGTTTGTGCAGTATACCCCTGCCACTGATGTAAGCCCGAATTTGCAACACCCTATGCCACTCATGGTGTGACAGGTTTCTGTGCTGCGCAGGGCATTTCTCTGCATCTGGAAGTAAAGGGAAATAGCAATTGTTGTCGCAGAGAGCAGCAACAGCAGTAGGGAGCAGCAGAAGGAAGTAGTGATCTTACTTCTTCCACACGACAACTAGCTACTTATCAGCAAGCGTGCGAGTGGTAGACGCTTTCCACTTGCAGTCTGAAAGTCTCGCGCACCAGATGCCTTTTAAACACCTTCCTTATTCGCCTGTCCGCAGCGCTCTCGCTTTCCACCGCCCGCGCGCTGACCGGCACTCTCTCTCAGACACACATGGTATTTCGGCCGGTTGCTAAGAACTCCGGAAAGCAGCTTCTGCCGAAGGAGGCTCGCCTCTTGCGGTTACCCTCTCCGAACTCCGGAATCGAGGCTTCTGCCTTTCTTGCTCTTAATGCAAGCGGAAAGCTTCTGCACTGTGTCTAGTGAGGAGAACGTGTGACAGGACAGCACATGTTTGTGCAGTATACCCCTGCCACTGATGTAAGCCCGAATTTGCAACACCCTATGCCTCTCATGGTGTGACAGGTTTCTGTGCTGCGCAGGGCATTTCTCTGCATCTGGAAGTAAAGGGAAAGAGCAATTGTTGTCGCAGAGAGCAGCAACAGCAGTAGGGAGCAGCAGAAGGAAGTAGTGATCTTACTTCTTCCACACGACAACTAGCTACTAATCAGCAAGCGTGCGAGTGGCAGACGCTTTCCACTTGCAGTCTGAAAGTCTCGCGCACCAGATGCCTTTTAAACACCTTCCTTATTCGCCTGCCCGCAGCGCTCTCGCTTTCCACCGCCCGCGCGCTGACCGGCACTCTCTCTCAGACACACATGGTATTTCGGCCGGTTGCCAAGAACTCCGGAAAGCAGCTTCTGCCGAAGGAGGCTCGCCTCTTGCGGTTACCCTCTCCGAACTCCGGAATCGAGGCTTCTGCCTTTCTTGCTCTTAATGCAAGCGGAAAGCTTCTGCACTGTGTCTAGCGAGGAGAACGTGTGACAGGACAGCACATGTTTGTGCAGTATACCCCTGCCACTGATGTAAGCCCGAATTTGCAACACCCTATGCCACTCATGGTGTGACAGGTTTCTGTGCTGGGCAGGGCATTTCTCTGCATCTGGAAGTAAAGGGAAAGAGCAATTGTTGTCGCAGAGAGCAGCAACAGCAGTAGGGAGCAGCAGAAGGAAGTAGTGATCTTACTTCTTCCACACGACAACTAGCTACTAATCAGCAAGCGTGCGAGTGGCAGACGCTTTCCACTTGCAGTCTGAAAGTCTCGCGCACCAGATGCCTTTTAAACACCTTCCTTATTCGCCTGCCCGCAGCGCTCTCGCTTTCCACCGCCCGCGCGCTGACCGGCACTCTCTCTCAGACACACATGGTATTTCGGCCGGTTGCCAAGAACTCCGGAAAGCAGCTTCTGCCGAAGGAGGCTCGCCTCTTGCGGTTACCCTCTCCGAACTCCGGAATCGAGGCTTCTGCCTTTCTTGCTCTTAATGCAAGCGGAAAGCTTCTACACTGTGTCTAGCGAGGAGAACGTGTGACAGGACAGCACATGTTTGTGCAGTATACCCCTGCCACTGATGTAAGCCCGAATTTGCAACACCCTATGCCACTCATGGTGTGACAGGTTTCTGTGCTGGGCAGGGCATTTCTCTGCATCTGGAAGTAAAGGGAAAGAGCAATTGTTGTCGCAGAGAGCAGCAACAGCAGTAGGGAGCAGCAGAAGGAAGTAGTGATCTTACTTCTTCCACACGACAACTAGCTACTAATCAGCAAGCGTGCGAGTGGCAGACGCTTTCCACTTGCAGTCTGAAAGTCTCGCGCACCAGATGCCTTTTAAACACCTTCCTTATTCGCCTGCCCGCAGCGCTCTCGCTTTCCACCGCCCGCGCGCTGACCGGCACTCTCTCTCAGACACACATGGTATTTCGGCCGGTTGCCAAGAACTCCGGAAAGCAGCTTCTGCCGAAGGAGGCTCGCCTCTTGCGGTTACCCTCTCCGAACTCCGGAATCGAGGCTTCTGCCTTTCTTGCTCTTAATGCAAGCGGAAAGCTTCTGCACTGTGTCTAGCGAGGAGAACGTGTGACAGGACAGCACATGTTTGTGCAGTATACCCCTGCCACTGATGTAAGCCCGAATTTACAACACCCTATGCCACTCATGGTGTGACAGGTTTCTGTGCTGGGCAGGGCATTTCTCTGCATCTGGAAGTAAAGGGAAAGAGCAATTGTTGTCGCAGAGAGCAGCAACAGCAGTAGGGAGCAGCAGAAGGAAGTAGTGATCTTACTTCTTCCACACGACAACTAGCTACTAATCAGCAAGCGTGCGAGTGGCAGACGCTTTCCACTTGCAGTCTGAAAGTCTCGCGCACCAGATGCCTTTTAAACACCTTCCTTATTCGCCTGCCCGCAGCGCTCTCGCTTTCCACCGCCCGCGCGCTGACCGGCACTCTCTCTCAGACACACATGGTATTTCGGCCGGTTGCCAAGAACTCCGGAAAGCAGCTTCTGCCGAAGGAGGCTCGCCTCTTGCGGTTACCCTCTCCGAACTCCGGAATCGAGGCTTCTGCCTTTCTTGCTCTTAATGCAAGCGGAAAGCTTCTGCACTGTGTCTAGCGAGGAGAACGTGTGACAGGACAGCACATGTTTGTGCAGTATACCCCTGCCACTGATGTAAGCCCGAATTTGCAACACCCTATGCCACTCATGGTGTGACAGGTTTCTGTGCTGGGCAGGGCATTTCTCTGCATCTGGAAGTAAAGGGAAAGAGCAATTGTTGTCGCAGAGAGCAGCAACAGCAGTAGGGAGCAGCAGAAGGAAGTAGTGATCTTACTTCTTCCACACGACAACTAGCTACTAATCAGCAAGCGTGCGAGTGGCAGACGCTTTCCACTTGCAGTCTGAAAGTCTCGCGCACCAGATGCCTTTTAAACACCTTCCTTATTCGCCTGCCCGCAGCGCTCTCGCTTTCCACCGCCCGCGCGCTGACCGGCACTCTCTCTCAGACACACATGGTATTTCGGCCGGTTGCCAAGAACTCCGGAAAGCAGCTTCTGCCGAAGGAGGCTCGCCTCTTGCGGTTACCCTCTCCGAACTCCGGAATCGAGGCTTCTGCCTTTCTTGCTCTTAATGCAAGCGGAAAGCTTCTGCACTGTGTCTAGCGAGGAGAACGTGTGACAGGACAGCACATGTTTGTGCAGTATACCCCTGCCACTGATGTAAGCCCGAATTTGCAACACCCTATGCCACTCATGGTGTGACAGGTTTCTGTGCTGGGCAGGGCATTTCTCTGCATCTGGAAGTAAAGGGAAAGAGCAATTGTTGTCGCAGAGAGCAGCAACAGCAGTAGGGAGCAGCAGAAGGAAGTAGTGATCTTACTTCTTCCACACGACAACTAGCTACTAATCAGCAAGCGTGCGAGTGGCAGACGCTTTCCACTTGCAGTCTGAAAGTCTCGCGCACCAGATGCCTTTTAAACACCTTCCTTATTTGCCTGCCCACAGCGCTCTCGCTTTCCACCGCCCGCGCGCTGACCGGCACTCTCTCTCAGACACACATGGTATTTCGGCCGGTTGCCAAGAACTCCGGAAAGCAGGTTCTGCCGAAGGAGGCTCGCCTCTTGCGGTTACCCTCTCCGAACTCCGGAATCGAGGCTTCTGCCTTTCTTGCTCTTAATGCAAGCGGAAAGCTTCTGCACTGTGTCTAGTGAGGAGAACGTGTGACAGGACAGCACATGTTTGTGCAGTATACCCCTGCCACTGATGTAAGCCCGAATTTGCAACACCCTATGCCACTCATGGTGTGACAGGTTTCTGTGCTGCGCAGGGCATTTCTCTGCATCTGGAAGTAAAGGGAAAGAGCAATTGTTGTCGCAGAGAGCAGCAACAGCAGTAGGGAGCAGCAGAAGGAAGTAGTGATCTTACTTCTTCCACACGACAACTAGCTACTAATCAGCAAGCGTGCGAGTGGCAGACGCTTTCCACTTGCAGTCTGAAAGTCTCGCGCACCAGATGCCTTTTAAACACCTTCCTTATTCGCCTGCCCGCAGCGCTCTCGCTTTCCACCGCCCGCGCGCTTACCGGCACTCTCTCTCAGACACACATGGTATTTCGGCCGGTTGCCAAGAACTCCGGAAAGCAGCTTCTGCCGAAGGAGGCTCGCCTCTTGCGGTTACCCTCTCCGAACTCCGGAATCGAGGCTTCTGCCTTTCTTGCTCTTAATGCAAGCGGAAAGCTTCTGCACTGTGTCTAGCGAGGAGAACGTGTGACAGGACAGCACATGTTTGTGCAGTATACCCCTGCCACTGATGTAAGCCCGAATTTGCAACACCCTATGCCACTCATGGTGTGACAGGTTTCTGTGCTGGGCAGGGCATTTCTCTGCATCTGGAAGTAAAGGGAAAGAGCAATTGTTGTCGCAGAGAGCAGCAACAGCAGTAGGGAGCAACAGAAGGAAGTAGTGATCTTACTTCTTCCACACGACAACTAGCTACTAATCAGCAAGCGTGCGAGTGGCAGACGCTTTCCACTTGCAGTCTGAAAGTCTCGCGCACCAGATGCCTTTTAAACACCTTCTTTATTCGCCTGCCCGCAGCGCTCTCGCTTTCCACCGCCCGCGCGCTGACCGGCACTCTCTCTCAGACACACATGGTATTTCGGCCGGTTGCCAAGAACTCCGGAAAGCAGCTTCTGCCGAAGGAGGCTCGCCTCTTGCGGTTACCCTCTCCGAACTCCGGAATCGAGGCTTCTGCCTTTCTTGCTCTTAATGCAAGCGGAAAGCTTCTGCACTGTGTCTAGCGAGGAGAACGTGTGACAGGACAGCACATGTTTGTGCAGTATACCCCTGCCACTGATGTAAGCCCGAATTTACAACACCCTATGCCACTCATGGTGTGACAGGTTTCTGTGCTGGGCAGGGCATTTCTCTGCATCTGGAAGTAAAGGGAAAGAGCAATTGTTGTCGCAGAGAGCAGCAACAGCAGTAGGGAGCAGCAGAAGGAAGTAGTGATCTTACTTCTTCCACACGACAACTAGCTACTAATCAGCAAGCGTGCGAGTGGCAGACGCTTTCCACTTGCAGTCTGAAAGTCTCGCGCACCAGATGCCTTTTAAACACCTTCCTTATTCGCCTGCCCGCAGCGCTCTCGCTTTCCACCGCCCGCGCGCTGACCGGCACTCTCTCTCAGACACACATGGTATTTCGGCCGGTTGCCAAGAACTCCGGAAAGCAGCTTCTGCCGAAGGAGGCTCGCCTCTTGCGGTTACCCTCTCCGAACTCCGGAATCGAGGCTTCTGCCTTTCTTGCTCTTAATGCAAGCGGAAAGCTTCTGCACTGTGTCTAGCGAGGAGAACGTGTGACAGGACAGCACATGTTTGTGCAGTATACCCCTGCCACTGATGTAAGCCCGAATTTGCAACACCCTATGCCACTCATGGTGTGACAGGTTTCTGTGCTGGGCAGGGCATTTCTCTGCATCTGGAAGTAAAGGGAAAGAGCAATTGTTGTCGCAGAGAGCAGCAACAGCAGTAGGGAGCAGCAGAAGGAAGTAGTGATCTTACTTCTTCCACACGACAACTAGCTACTAATCAGCAAGCGTGCGAGTGGCAGACGCTTTCCACTTGCAGTCTGAAAGTCTCGCGCACCAGATGCCTTTTAAACACCTTCCTTATTCGCCTGCCCGCAGCGCTCTCGCTTTCCACCGCCCGCGCGCTGACCGGCACTCTCTCTCAGACACACATGGTATTTCGGCCGGTTGCCAAGAACTCCGGAAAGCAGCTTCTGCCGAAGGAGGCTCGCCTCTTGCGGTTACCCTCTCCGAACTCCGGAATCGAGGCTTCTGCCTTTCTTGCTCTTAATGCAAGCGGAAAGCTTCTGCACTGTGTCTAGCGAGGAGAACGTGTGACAGGACAGCACATGTTTGTGCAGTATACCCCTGCCACTGATGTAAGCCCGAATTTGCAACACCCTATGCCACTCATGGTGTGACAGGTTTCTGTGCTGGGCAGGGCATTTCTCTGCATCTGGAAGTAAAGGGAAAGAGCAATTGTTGTCGCAGAGAGCAGCAACAGCAGTAGGGAGCAGCAGAAGGAAGTAGTGATCTTACTTCTTCCACACGACAACTAGCTACTAATCAGCAAGCGTGCGAGTGGCAGACGCTTTCCACTTGCAGTCTGAAAGTCTCGCGCACCAGATGCCTTTTAAACACCTTCCTTATTTGCCTGCCCACAGCGCTCTCGCTTTCCACCGCCCGCGCGCTGACCGGCACTCTCTCTCAGACACACATGGTATTTCGGCCGGTTGCCAAGAACTCCGGAAAGCAGGTTCTGCCGAAGGAGGCTCGCCTCTTGCGGTTACCCTCTCCGAACTCCGGAATCGAGGCTTCTGCCTTTCTTGCTCTTAATGCAAGCGGAAAGCTTCTGCACTGTGTCTAGTGAGGAGAACGTGTGACAGGACAGCACATGTTTGTGCAGTATACCCCTGCCACTGATGTAAGCCCGAATTTGCAACACCCTATGCCACTCATGGTGTGACAGGTTTCTGTGCTGCGCAGGGCATTTCTCTGCATCTGGAAGTAAAGGGAAAGAGCAATTGTTGTCGCAGAGAGCAGCAACAGCAGTAGGGAGCAGCAGAAGGAAGTAGTGATCTTACTTCTTCCACACGACAACTAGCTACTAATCAGCAAGCGTGCGAGTGGCAGACGCTTTCCACTTGCAGTCTGAAAGTCTCGCGCACCAGATGCCTTTTAAACACCTTCCTTATTCGCCTGCCCGCAGCGCTCTCGCTTTCCACCGCCCGCGCGCTTACCGGCACTCTCTCTCAGACACACATGGTATTTCGGCCGGTTGCCAAGAACTCCGGAAAGCAGCTTCTGCCGAAGGAGGCTCGCCTCTTGCGGTTACCCTCTCCGAACTCCGGAATCGAGGCTTCTGCCTTTCTTGCTCTTAATGCAAGCGGAAAGCTTCTGCACTGTGTCTAGCGAGGAGAACGTGTGACAGGACAGCACATGTTTGTGCAGTATACCCCTGCCACTGATGTAAGCCCGAATTTGCAACACCCTATGCCACTCATGGTGTGACAGGTTTCTGTGCTGGGCAGGGCATTTCTCTGCATCTGGAAGTAAAGGGAAAGAGCAATTGTTGTCGCAGAGAGCAGCAACAGCAGTAGGGAGCAACAGAAGGAAGTAGTGATCTTACTTCTTCCACACGACAACTAGCTACTAATCAGCAAGCGTGCGAGTGGCAGACGCTTTCCACTTGCAGTCTGAAAGTCTCGCGCACCAGATGCCTTTTAAACACCTTCTTTATTCGCCTGCCCGCAGCGCTCTCGCTTTCCACCGCCCGCGCGCTGACCGGCACTCTCTCTCAGACACACATGGTATTTCGGCCGGTTGCCAAGAACTCCGGAAAGCAGCTTCTGCCGAAGGAGGCTCGCCTCTTGCGGTTACCCTCTCCGAACTCCGGAATTGAGGCTTCTGCCTTTCTTGCTCTTAATGCAAGCGGAAAGCTTCTGCACTGTGTCTAGCGAGGAGAACGTGTGACAGTACAGCACATGATTGTGCAGTATACCCCTGCCACTGATGTAAGCCCGAATTTGCAACACCCTATGCCACTCATGGTGTGACAGGTTTCTGTGCTGGGCAGGGCATTTCTCTGCATCTGGAAGTAAAGGGAAAGAGCAATTGTTGTCGCAGAGAGCAGCAACAGCAGTAGGGAGCAGCAGAAGGAAGTAGTGATCTTACTTCTTCCACAAGACAACTAGCTACTAATCAGCAAGCGTGCGAGTGGCAGACGCTTTCCACTTGCAGTCTGAAAGTCTCGCGCACCAGATGCCTTTTAAACACCTTCCTTATTCGCCTGCCCGCAGCGCTCTCGCTTTCCACCGCCCGCGCGCTGACCGGCACTCTCTCTCAGACACACATGGTATTTCGGCCGGTTGCCAAGAACTCCGGAAAGCAGCTTCTGCCGAAGGAGGCTCGCCTCTTGCGGTTACCCTCTCCGAACTCCGGAATCGAGGCTTCTGCCTTTCTTGCTCTTAGAGCAAGCGGAAAGCTTCTGCACTGTGTCTAGCGAGGAGAACGTGTGACAGGACAGCACATGTTTGTGCAGTATACCCCTGCCACTGATGTAAGCCCGAATTTGCAACACCCTATGCCACTCATGGTGTGACAGGTTTCTGTGCTGCGCAGGGCATTTCTCTGCATCTGGAAGTAAAGGGAAAGAGCAATTGTTGTCGCAGAGAGCAGCAACAGCAGTAGGGAGCAGCAGAAGGAAGTAGTGATCTTACTTCTTCCACACGACAACTAGCTACTAATCAGCAAGCGTGCGAGTGGCAGACGCTTTCCACTTGCAGTCTGAAAGTCTCGCGCACCAGATGCCTTTTAAACACCTTCCTTATTCGCCTGCCCGCAGCGCTCTCGCTTTCCACCGCCCGCGCGCTGACCGGCACTCTCTCTCAGACACACATGGTATTTCGGCCGGTTGCCAAGAACTCCGGAAAGCAGCTTCTGCCGAAGGAGGCTCGCCTCTTGCGGTTACCCTCTCCGAACTCCGGAATCGAGGCTTCTGCCTTTCTTGCTCTTAATGCAAGCGGAAAGCTTCTGCACTGTGTCTAGCGAGGAGAACGTGTGACAGGACAGCACATGTTTGTGCAGTATACCCCTGCCACTGATGTAAGCCCGAATTTGCAACACCCTATGCCTCTCATGGTGTGACAGGTTTCTGTGCTGCGCAGGGCATTTCTCTGCATCTGGAAGTAAAGGGAAATAGCAATTGTTGTCGCAGAGAGCAGCAACAGCAGTAGGGAGCAGCAGAAGGAAGTAGTGATCTTACTTCTTCCACACGACAACTAGCTACTAATCACCAAGCGTGCGAGTGGTAGACGCTTTCCACTTGCAGTCTGAAAGTCTCGCGCACCAGATGCCTTTTAAACACCTTCCTTATTCGCCTGTCCGCAGCGCTCTCGCTTTCCACCGCCCGCGCGCTGACCGGCACTCTCTCTCAGACACACATGGTATTTCGGCCGGTTGCTAAGAACTCCGGAAAGCAGCTTCTGCCGAAGGAGGCTCGCCTCTTGCGGTTACCCTCTCCGAACTCCGGAATCGAGGCTTCTGCCTTTCTTGCTCTTAATGGAAGCGGAAAGCTTCTGCACTGTTTCTAGTGAGGAGAACGTGTGACAGGACAGCACATGTTTGTGCAGTATACCCCTGCCACTGATGTAAGCCCGAATTTGCAACACCCTATGCCTCTCATGGTGTGACAGGTTTCTGTGCTGCGCAGGGCATTTCTCTGCATCTGGAAGTAAAGGGAAAGAGCAATTGTTGTCGCAGAGAGCAGCAACAGCAGTAGGGAGCAGCAGAAGGAAGTAGTGATCTTACTTCTTCCACACGACAACTAGCTACTAATCAGCAAGCGTGCGAGTGGCAGACGCTTTCCACTTGCAGTCTGAAAGTCTCGCGCACCAGATGCCTTTTAAACACCTTCCTTATTCGCCTGCCCGCAGCGCTCTCGCTTTCCACCGCCCGCGCGCTGACCGGCACTCTCTCTCAGACACACATGGTATTTCGGCCGGTTGCCAAGAACTCCGGAAAGCAGCTTCTGCCGAAGGAGGCTCGCCTCTTGCGGTTACCCTCTCCGAACTCCGGAATCGAGGCTTCTGCCTTTCTTGCTCTTAATGCAAGCGGAAAGCTTCTGCACTGTGTCTAGCGAGGAGAACGTGTGACAGGACAGCACATGTTTGTGCAGTATACCCCTGCCACTGATGTAAGCCCGAATTTGCAACACCCTATGCCACTCATGGTGTGACAGGTTTCTGTGCTGGGCAGGGCATTTCTCTGCATCTGGAAGTAAAGGGAAAGAGCAATTGTTGTCGCAGAGAGCAGCAACAGCAGTAGGGAGCAGCAGAAGGAAGTAGTGATCTTACTTCTTCCACACGACAACTAGCTACTAATCAGCAAGCGTGCGAGTGGCAGACGCTTTCCACTTGCAGTCTGAAAGTCTCGCGCACCAGATGCCTTTTAAACACCTTCCTTATTCGCCTGCCCGCAGCGCTCTCGCTTTCCACCGCCCGCGCGCTGACCGGCACTCTCTCTCAGACACACATGGTATTTCGGCCGGTTGCCAAGAACTCCGGAAAGCAGCTTCTGCCGAAGGAGGCTCGCCTCTTGCGGTTACCCTCTCCGAACTCTGGAATCGAGGCTTCTGCCTTTCTTTCTCTTAGAGCAAGCGGAAAGCTTCTACACTGTGTCTAGCGAGGAGAACGTGTGACAGGACAGCACATGTTTGTGCAGTATACCCCTGCCACTGATGTAAGCCCGAATTTGCAACACCCTATGCCACTCATGGTGTGACAGGTTTCTGTGCTGCGCAGGGCATTTCTCTGCATCTGGAAGTAAAGGGAAATAGCAATTGTTGTCGCAGAGAGCAGCAACAGCAGTAGGGAGCAGCAGAAGGAAGTAGTGATCTTACTTCTTCCACACGACAACTAGCTACTAATCAGCAAGCGTGCGAGTGGTAGACGCTTTCCACTTGCAGTCTGAAAGTCTCGCGCACCAGATGCCTTTTAAACACCTTCCTTATTCGCCTGTCCGCAGCGCTCTCGCTTTCCACCGCCCGCGCGCTGACCGGCACTCTCTCTCAGACACACATGGTATTTCGGCCGGTTGCTAAGAACTCTGGAAAGCAGCTTCTGCCGAAGGAGGCTCGCCTCTTGCGGTTACCCTCTCCGAACTCCGGAATCGAGGCTTCTGCCTTTCTTGCTCTTAATGCAAGCGGAAAGCTTCTGCACTGTGTCTAGTGAGGAGAACGTGTGACAGGACAGCACATGTTTGTGCAGTATACCCCTGCCACTGATGTAAGCCCGAATTTGCAACACCCTATGCCTCTCATGGTGTGACAGGTTTCTGTGCTGCGCAGGGCATTTCTCTGCATCTGGAAGTAAAGGGAAAGAGCAATTGTTGTCGCAGAGAGCAGCAACAGCAGTAGGGAGCAGCAGAAGGAAGTAGTGATCTTACTTCTTCCACACGACAACTAGCTACTAATCAGCAAGCGTGCGAGTGGCAGACGCTTTCCACTTGCAGTCTGAAAGTCTCGCGCACCAGATGCCTTTTAAACACCTTCCTTATTCGCCTGTCCGCAGCGCTCTCGCTTTCCACCGCCCGCGCGCTGACCGGCACTCTCTCTCAGACACACATGGTATTTCGGCCGGTTGCCAAGAACTCCGGAAAGCAGCTTCTGCCGAAGGAGGCTCGCCTCTTGCGGTTACCCTCTCCGAACTCCGGAATCGAGGCTTCTGCCTTTCTTGCTCTTAATGCAAGCGGAAAGCTTCTGCACTGTGTCTAGCGAGGAGAACGTGTGACAGTACAGCACATGTTTGTGCAGTATACCCCTGCCACTGATGTAAGCCCGAATTTGCAACACCCTATGCCTCTCATGGTGTGACAGGTTTCTGTGCTGCGCAGGGCATTTCTCTGCATCTGGAAGTAAAGGGAAATAGCAATTGTTGTCGCAGAGAGCAGCAACAGCAGTAGGGAGCAGCAGAAGGAAGTAGTGATCTTACTTCTTCCACACGACAACTAGCTACTAATCACCAAGCGTGCGAGTGGTAGACGCTTTCCACTTGCAGTCTGAAAGTCTCGCGCAGCAGATGCCTTTTAAACACCTTCCTTATTCGCCTGTCCGCAGCGCTCTCGCTTTCCACCGCCCGCGCGCTGACCGGCACTCTCTCTCAGACACACATGGTATTTCGGCCGGTTGCTAAGAACTCCGGAAAGCAGCTTCTGCCGAAGGAGGCTCGCCTCTTGCGGTTACCCTCTCCGAACTCCGGAATCGAGGCTTCTGCCTTTCTTGCTCTTAATGCAAGCGGAAAGCTTCTGCACTGTTTCTAGTGAGGAGAACGTGTGACAGGACAGCACATGTTTGTGCAGTATACCCCTGCCACTGATGTAAGCCCGAATTTGCAACACACTATGCCTCTCATGGTGTGACAGGTTTCTGTGCTGCGCAGGGCATTTCTCTGCATCTGGAAGTAAAGGGAAAGAGCAATTGTTGTCGCAGAGAGCAGCAACAGCAGTAGGGAGCAGCAGAAGGAAGTAGTGATCTTACTTCTTCCACACGACAACTAGCTACTAATCAGCAAGCGTGCGAGTGGCAGACGCTTTCCACTTGCAGTCTGAAAGTCTCGCGCACCAGATGCCTTTTAAACACCTTCCTTATTCGCCTGCCCGCAGCGCTCTCGCTTTCCACCGCCCGCGCGCTGACCGGCACTCTCTCTCAGACACACATGGTATTTCGGCCGGTTGCCAAGAACTCCGGAAAGCAGCTTCTGCCGAAGGAGGCTCGCCTCTTGCGGTTACCCTCTCCGAACTCCGGAATCGAGGCTTCTGCCTTTCTTGCTCTTAATGCAAGCGGAAAGCTTCTGCACTGTGTCTAGCGAGGAGAACGTGTGACAGGACAGCACATGTTTGTGCAGTATACCCCTGCCACTGATGTAAGCCCGAATTTGCAACACCCTATGCCACTCATGGTGTGACAGGTTTCTGTGCTGGGCAGGGCATTTCTCTGCATCTGGAAGTAAAGGGAAAGAGCAATTGTTGTCGCAGAGAGCAGCAACAGCAGTAGGGAGCAGCAGAAGGAAGTAGTGATCTTACTTCTTCCACACGACAACTAGCTACTAATCAGCAAGCGTGCGAGTGGCAGACGCTTTCCACTTGCAGTCTGAAAGTCTCGCGCACCAGATGCCTTTTAAACACCTTCCTTATTCGCCTGCCCGCAGCGCTCTCGCTTTCCACCGCCCGCGCGCTGACCGGCACTCTCTCTCAGACACACATGGTATTTCGGCCGGTTGCCAAGAACTCCGGAAAGCAGCTTCTGCCGAAGGAGGCTCGCCTCTTGCGGTTACCCTCTCCGAACTCCGGAATCGAGGCTTCTGCCTTTCTTGCTCTTAATGCAAGCGGAAAGCTTCTGCACTGTGTCTAGTGAGGAGAACGTGTGACAGGACAGCACATGTTTGTGCAGTATACCCCTGCCACTGATGTAAGCCCGAATTTGCAACACCCTATGCCTCTCATGGTGTGACAGGTTTCTGTGCTGCGCAGGGCATTTCTCTGCATCTGGAAGTAAAGGGAAATAGCAATTGTTGTCGCAGAGAGCAGCAACAGCAGTAGGGAGCAGCAGAAGGAAGTAGTGATCTTACTTCTTCCACACGACAACTAGCTACTAATCACCAAGCGTGCGAGTGGTAGACGCTTTCCACTTGCAGTCTGAAAGTCTCGCGCACCAGATGCCTTTTAAACACCTTCCTTATTCGCCTGTCCGCAGCGCTCTCGCTTTCCACCGCCCGCGCGCTGACCGGCACTCTCTCTCAGACACACATGGTATTTCGGCCGGTTGCTAAGAACTCCGGAAAGCAGCTTCTGCCGAAGGAGGCTCGCCTCTTGCGGTTACCCTCTCCGAACTCCGGAATCGAGGCTTCTGCCTTTCTTGCTCTTAATGCAAGCGGAAAGCTTCTGCACTGTTTCTAGTGAGGAGAACGTGTGACAGGACAGCACATGTTTGTGCAGTATACCCCTGCCACTGATGTAAGCCCGAATTTGCAACACCCTATGCCTCTCATGGTGTGACAGGTTTCTGTGCTGCGCAGGGCATTTCTCTGCATCTGGAAGTAAAGGGAAAGAGCAATTGTTGTCGCAGAGAGCAGCAACAGCAGTAGGGAGCAGCAGAAGGAAGTAGTGATCTTACTTCTTCCACACGACAACTAGCTACTAATCAGCAAGCGTGCGAGTGGCAGACGCTTTCCACTTGCAGTCTGAAAGTCTCGCGCACCAGATGCCTTTTAAACACCTTCCTTATTCGCCTGCCCGCAGCGCTCTCGCTTTCCACCGCCCGCGCGCTGACCGGCACTCTCTCTCAGACACACATGGTATTTCGGCCGGTTGCCAAGAACTCCGGAAAGCAGCTTCTGCCGAAGGAGGCTCGCCTCTTGCGGTTACCCTCTCCGAACTCCGGAATCGAGGCTTCTGCCTTTCTTGCTCTTAATGCAAGCGGAAAGCTTCTGCACTGTGTCTAGCGAGGAGAACGTGTGACAGGACAGCACATGTTTGTGCAGTATACCCCTGCCACTGATGTAAGCCCGAATTTGCAACACCCTATGCCACTCATGGTGTGACAGGTTTCTGTGCTGGGCAGGGCATTTCTCTGCATCTGGAAGTAAAGGGAAAGAGCAATTGTTGTCGCAGAGAGCAGCAACAGCAGTAGGGAGCAGCAGAAGGAAGTAGTGATCTTACTTCTTCCACACGACAACTAGCTACTAATCAGCAAGCGTGCGAGTGGCAGACGCTTTCCACTTGCAGTCTGAAAGTCTCGCGCACCAGATGCCTTTTAAACACCTTCCTTATTCGCCTGCCCGCAGCGCTCTCGCTTTCCACCGCCCGCGCGCTGACCGGCACTCTCTCTCAGACACACATGGTATTTCGGCCGGTTGCCAAGAACTCCGGAAAGCAGCTTCTGCCGAAGGAGGCTCGCCTCTTGCGGTTACCCTCTCCGAACTCTGGAATCGAGGCTTCTGCCTTTCTTTCTCTTAGAGCAAGCGGAAAGCTTCTACACTGTGTCTAGCGAGGAGAACGTGTGACAGGACAGCACATGTTTGTGCAGTATACCCCTGCCACTGATGTAAGCCCGAATTTGCAACAACCTATGCCACTCATGGTGTGACAGGTTTCTGTGCTGCGCAGGGCATTTCTCTGCATCTGGAAGTAAAGGGAAATAGCAATTGTTGTCGCAGAGAGCAGCAACAGCAGTAGGGAGCAGCAGAAGGAAGTAGTGATCTTACTTCTTCCACACGACAACTAGCTACTAATCAGCAAGCGTGCGAGTGGTAGACGCTTTCCACTTGCAGTCTGAAAGTCTCGCGCACCAGATGCCTTTTAAACACCTTCCTTATTCGCCTGTCCGCAGCGCTCTCGCTTTCCACCGCCCGCGCGCTGACCGGCACTCTCTCTCAGACACACATGGTATTTCGGCCGGTTGCTAAGAACTCTGGAAAGCAGCTTCTGCCGAAGGAGGCTCGCCTCTTGCGGTTACCCTCTCCGAACTCCGGAATCGAGGCTTCTGCCTTTCTTGCTCTTAATGCAAGCGGAAAGCTTCTGCACTGTGTCTAGTGAGGAGAACGTGTGACAGGACAGCACATGTTTGTGCAGTATACCCCTGCCACTGATGTAAGCCCGAATTTGCAACACCCTATGCCTCTCATGGTGTGACAGGTTTCTGTGCTGCGCAGGGCATTTCTCTGCATCTGGAAGTAAAGGGAAAGAGCAATTGTTGTCGCAGAGAGCAGCAACAGCAGTAGGGAGCAGCAGAAGGAAGTAGTGATCTTACTTCTTCCACACGACAACTAGCTACTAATCAGCAAGCGTGCGAGTGGCAGACGCTTTCCACTTGCAGTCTGAAAGTCTCGCGCACCAGATGCCTTTTAAACACCTTCCTTATTCGCCTGTCCGCAGCGCTCTCGCTTTCCACCGCCCGCGCGCTGACCGGCACTCTCTCTCAGACACACATGGTATTTCGGCCGGTTGCCAAGAACTCCGGAAAGCAGCTTCTGCCGAAGGAGGCTCGCCTCTTGCGGTTACCCTCTCCGAACTCCGGAATCGAGGCTTCTGCCTTTCTTGCTCTTAATGCAAGCGGAAAGCTTCTGCACTGTGTCTAGCGAGGAGAACGTGTGACAGTACAGCACATGTTTGTGCAGTATACCCCTGCCACTGATGTAAGCCCGAATTTGCAACACCCTATGCCTCTCATGGTGTGACAGGTTTCTGTGCTGCGCAGGGCATTTCTCTGCATCTGGAAGTAAAGGGAAATAGCAATTGTTGTCGCAGAGAGCAGCAACAGCAGTAGGGAGCAGCAGAAGGAAGTAGTGATCTTACTTCTTCCACACGACAACTAGCTACTAATCACCAAGCGTGCGAGTGGTAGACGCTTTCCACTTGCAGTCTGAAAGTCTCGCGCAGCAGATGCCTTTTAAACACCTTCCTTATTCGCCTGTCCGCAGCGCTCTCGCTTTCCACCGCCCGCGCGCTGACCGGCACTCTCTCTCAGACACACATGGTATTTCGGCCGGTTGCTAAGAACTCCGGAAAGCAGCTTCTGCCGAAGGAGGCTCGCTTCTTGCGGTTACCCTCTCCGAACTCCGGAATCGAGGCTTCTGCCTTTCTTGCTCTTAATGCAAGCGGAAAGCTTCTGCACTGTTTCTAGTGAGGAGAACGTGTGACAGGACAGCACATGTTTGTGCAGTATACCCCTGCCACTGATGTAAGCCCGAATTTGCAACACACTATGCCTCTCATGGTGTGACAGGTTTCTGTGCTGCGCAGGGCATTTCTCTGCATCTGGAAGTAAAGGGAAAGAGCAATTGTTGTCGCAGAGAGCAGCAACAGCAGTAGGGAGCAGCAGAAGGAAGTAGTGATCTTACTTCTTCCACACGACAACTAGCTACTAATCAGCAAGCGTGCGAGTGGCAGACGCTTTCCACTTGCAGTCTGAAAGTCTCGCGCACCAGATGCCTTTTAAACACCTTCCTTATTCGCCTGCCCGCAGCGCTCTCGCTTTCCACCGCCCGCGCGCTGACCGGCACTCTCTCTCAGACACACATGGTATTTCGGCCGGTTGCCAAGAACTCCGGAAAGCAGCTTCTGCCGAAGGAGGCTCGCCTCTTGCGGTTACCCTCTCCGAACTCCGGAATCGAGGCTTCTGCCTTTCTTGCTCTTAATGCAAGCGGAAAGCTTCTGCACTGTGTCTAGCGAGGAGAACGTGTGACAGGACAGCACATGTTTGTGCAGTATACCCCTGCCACTGATGTAAGCCCGAATTTGCAACACCCTATGCCACTCATGGTGTGACAGGTTTCTGTGCTGGGCAGGGCATTTCTCTGCATCTGGAAGTAAAGGGAAAGAGCAATTGTTGTCGCAGAGAGCAGCAACAGCAGTAGGGAGCAGCAGAAGGAAGTAGTGATCTTACTTCTTCCACACGACAACTAGCTACTAATCAGCAAGCGTGCGAGTGGCAGACGCTTTCCACTTGCAGTCTGAAAGTCTCGCGCACCAGATGCCTTTTAAACACCTTCCTTATTCGCCTGCCCGCAGCGCTCTCGCTTTCCACCGCCCGCGCGCTGACCGGCACTCTCTCTCAGACACACATGGTATTTCGGCCGGTTGCCAAGAACTCCGGAAAGCAGCTTCTGCCGAAGGAGGCTCGCCTCTTGCGGTTACCCTCTCCGAACTCCGGAATCGAGGCTTCTGCCTTTCTTGCTCTTAGAGCAAGCGGAAAGCTTCTGCACTGTGTCTAGCGAGGAGAACGTGTGACAGGACAGCACATGTTTGTGCAGTATACCCCTGCCACTGATGTAAGCCCGAATTTGCAACACCCTATGCCACTCATGGTGTGACAGGTTTCTGTGCTGCGCAGGGCATTTCTCTGCATCTGGAAGTAAAGGGAAAGAGCAATTGTTGTCGCAGAGAGCAGCAACAGCAGTAGGGAGCAGCAGAAGGAAGTAGTGATCTTACTTCTTCCACACGACAACTAGCTACTAATCAGCAAGCGTGCGAGTGGCAGACGCTTTCCACTTGCAGTCTGAAAGTCTCGCGCACCAGATGCCTTTTAAACACCTTCCTTATTCGCCTGTCCGCAGCGCTCTCGCTTTCCACCGCCCGCGCGCTGACCGGCACTCTCTCTCAGACACACATGGTATTTCGGCCGGTTGCCAAGAACTCCGGAAAGCAGCTTCTGCCGAAGGAGGCTCGCCTCTTGCGGTTACCCTCTCCGAACTCCGGAATCGAGGCTTCTGCCTTTCTTGCTCTTAATGCAAGCGGAAAGCTTCTGCACTGTGTCTAGCGAGGAGAACGTGTGACAGGACAGCACATGTTTGTGCAGTATACCCCTGCCACTGATGTAAGCCCGAATTTGCAACACCCTATGCCTCTCATGGTGTGACAGGTTTCTGTGCTGCGCAGGGCATTTCTCTGCATCTGGAAGTAAAGGGAAATAGCAATTGTTGTCGCAGAGAGCAGCAACAGCAGTAGGGAGCAGCAGAAGGAAGTAGTGATCTTACTTCTTCCACACGACAACTAGCTACTAATCACCAAGCGTGCGAGTGGTAGACGCTTTCCACTTGCAGTCTGAAAGTCTCGCGCACCAGATGCCTTTTAAACACCTTCCTTATTCGCCTGTCCGCAGCGCTCTCGCTTTCCACCGCCCGCGCGCTGACCGGCACTCTCTCTCAGACACACATGGTATTTCGGCCGGTTGCTAAGAACTCCGGAAAGCAGCTTCTGCCGAAGGAGGCTCGCCTCTTGCGGTTACCCTCTCCGAACTCCGGAATCGAGGCTTCTGCCTTTCTTGCTCTTAATGCAAGCGGAAAGCTTCTGCACTGTTTCTAGTGAGGAGAACGTGTGACAGGACAGCACATGTTTGTGCAGTATACCCCTGCCACTGATGTAAGCCCGAATTTGCAACACCCTATGCCTCTCATGGTGTGACAGGTTTCTGTGCTGCGCAGGGCATTTCTCTGCATCTGGAAGTAAAGGGAAAGAGCAATTGTTGTCGCAGAGAGCAGCAACAGCAGTAGGGAGCAGCAGAAGGAAGTAGTGATCTTACTTCTTCCACACGACAACTAGCTACTAATCAGCAAGCGTGCGAGTGGCAGACGCTTTCCACTTGCAGTCTGAAAGTCTCGCGCACCAGATGCCTTTTAAACACCTTCCTTATTCGCCTGCCCGCAGCGCTCTCGCTTTCCACCGCCCGCGCGCTGACCGGCACTCTCTCTCAGACACACATGGTATTTCGGCCGGTTGCCAAGAACTCCGGAAAGCAGCTTCTGCCGAAGGAGGCTCGCCTCTTGCGGTTACCCTCTCCGAACTCCGGAATCGAGGCTTCTGCCTTTCTTGCTCTTAATGCAAGCGGAAAGCTTCTGCACTGTGTCTAGCGAGGAGAACGTGTGACAGGACAGCACATGTTTGTGCAGTATACCCCTGCCACTGATGTAAGCCCGAATTTGCAACACCCTATGCCACTCATGGTGTGACAGGTTTCTGTGCTGCGCAGGGCATTTCTCTGCATCTGAAAGTAAAGGGAAAGAGCAATTGTTGTCGCAGAGAGCAGCAACAGCAGTAGGGAGCAGCAGAAGGAAGTAGTGATCTTACTTCTTCCACACGACAACTAGCTACTAATCAGCAAGCGTGCGAGTGGCAGACGCTTTCTACTTGCAGTCTGAAAGTCTCGCGCACCAGATGCCTTTTAAACACCTTCCTTATTCGCCTGCCCGCAGCGCTCTCGCTTTCCACCGCCCGCGCGCTGACCGGCACTCTCTCTCAGACACACATGGTATTTCGGCCGGTTGCCAAGAACTCCGGAAAGCAGCTTCTGCCGAAGGAGGCTCGCCTCTTGCGGTTACCCTCTCCGAACTCTGGAATCGAGGCTTCTGCCTTTCTTTCTCTTAGAGCAAGCGGAAAGCTTCTACACTGTGTCTAGCGAGGAGAACGTGTGACAGGACAGCACATGTTTGTGCAGTATACCCCTGCCACTGATGTAAGCCCGAATTTGCAACACCCTATGCCACTCATGGTGTGACAGGTTTCTGTGCTGCGCAGGGCATTTCTCTGCATCTGGAAGTAAAGGGAAATAGCAATTGTTGTCGCAGAGAGCAGCAACAGCAGTAGGGAGCAGCAGAAGGAAGTAGTGATCTTACTTCTTCCACACGACAACTAGCTACTAATCAGCAAGCGTGCGAGTGGTAGACGCTTTCCACTTGCAGTCTGAAAGTCTCGCGCACCAGATGCCTTTTAAACACCTTCCTTATTCGCCTGTCTGCAGCGCTCTCGCTTTCCACCGCCCGCGCGCTGACCGGCACTCTCTCTCAGACACACATGGTATTTCGGCCGGTTGCTAAGAACTCTGGAAAGCAGCTTCTGCCGAAGGAGGCTCGCCTCTTGCGGTTACCCTCTCCGAACTCCGGAATCGAGGCTTCTGCCTTTCTTGCTCTTAATGCAAGCGGAAAGCTTCTGCACTGTGTCTAGTGAGGAGAACGTGTGACAGGACAGCACATGTTTGTGCAGTATACCCCTGCCACTGATGTAAGCCCGAATTTGCAACACCCTATGCCTCTCATGGTGTGACAGGTTTCTGTGCTGCGCAGGGCATTTCTCTGCATCTGGAAGTAAAGGGAAAGAGCAATTGTTGTCGCAGAGAGCAGCAACAGCAGTAGGGAGCAGCAGAAGGAAGTAGTGATCTTACTTCTTCCACACGACAACTAGCTACTAATCAGCAAGCGTGCGAGTGGCAGACGCTTTCCACTTGCAGTCTGAAAGTCTCGCGCACCAGATGCCTTTTAAACACCTTCCTTATTCGCCTGTCCGCAGCGCTCTCGCTTTCCACCGCCCGCGCGCTGACCGGCACTCTCTCTCAGACACACATGGTATTTCGGCCGGTTGCCAAGAACTCCGGAAAGCAGCTTCTGCCGAAGGAGGCTCGCCTCTTGCGGTTACCCTCTCCGAACTCTGGAATCGAGGCTTCTGCCTTTCTTTCTCTTAGAGCAAGCGGAAAGCTTCTACACTGTGTCTAGCGAGGAGAACGTGTGACAGGACAGCACATGTTTGTGCAGTATACCCCTGCCACTGATGTAAGCCCGAATTTGCAACACCCTATGCCACTCATGGTGTGACAGGTTTCTGTGCTGCGCAGGGCATTTCTCTGCATCTGGAAGTAAAGGGAAATAGCAATTGTTGTCGCAGAGAGCAGCAACAGCAGTAGGGAGCAGCAGAAGGAAGTAGTGATCTTACTTCTTCCACACGACAACTAGCTACTAATCAGCAAGCGTGCGAGTGGTAGACGCTTTCCACTTGCAGTCTGAAAGTCTCGCGCACCAGATGCCTTTTAAACACCTTCCTTATTCGCCTGTCCGCAGCGCTCTCGCTTTCCACCGCCCGCGCGCTGACCGGCACTCTCTCTCAGACACACATGGTATTTCGGCCGGTTGCTAAGAACTCCGGAAAGCAGCTTCTGCCGAAGGAGGCTCGCCTCTTGCGGTTACCCTCTCCGAACTCCGGAATCGAGGCTTCTGCCTTTCTTGCTCTTAATGCAAGCGGAAAGCTTCTGCACTGTGTCTAGTGAGGAGAACGTGTGACAGGACAGCACATGTTTGTGCAGTATACCCCTGCCA
Source organism: Cyanistes caeruleus (assembly GCF_971803275.1). Taxonomy (NCBI): domain Eukaryota; kingdom Metazoa; phylum Chordata; class Aves; order Passeriformes; family Paridae; genus Cyanistes; species Cyanistes caeruleus. Next base: position 48,690 of record NW_028255948.1, read on the forward strand.
CTGATGTAAGCCCGAATTTGCAACACCCTATGCCTCTCATGGTGTGACAGGTTTCTGTGCTGCGCAGGGCATTTCTCTGCATCTGGAAGTAAAGGGAAAGAGCAATTGTTGTCGCAGAGAGCAGCAACAGCAGTAGGGAGCAGCAGAAGGAAGTAGTGATCTTACTTCTTCCACACGACAACTAGCTACTAATCAGCAAGCGTGCGAGTGGCAGACGCTTTCCACTTGCAGTCTGAAAGTCTCGCGCACCAGATGCCTTTTAAACACCTTCCTTATTCGCCTGCCCGCAGCGCTCTCGCTTTCCACCGCCCGCGCGCTGACCGGCACTCTCTCTCAGACACACATGGTATTTCGGCCGGTTGCCAAGAACTCCGGAAAGCAGCTTCTGCCGAAGGAGGCTCGCCTCTTGCGGTTACCCTCTCCGAACTCCGGAATCGAGGCTTCTGCCTTTCTTGCTCTTAATGCAAGCGGAAAGCTTCTGCACTGTGTCTAGCGAGGAGAACGTGTGACAGGACAGCACATGTTTGTGCAGTATACCCCTGCCACTGATGTAAGCCCGAATTTGCAACACCCTATGCCACTCATGGTGTGACAGGTTTCTGTGCTGGGCAGGGCATTTCTCTGCATCTGGAAGTAAAGGGAAAGAGCAATTGTTGTCGCAGAGAGCAGCAACAGCAGTAGGGAGCAGCAGAAGGAAGTAGTGATCTTACTTCTTCCACACGACAACTAGCTACTAATCAGCAAGCGTGCGAGTGGCAGACGCTTTCCACTTGCAGTCTGAAAGTCTCGCGCACCAGATGCCTTTTAAACACCTTCCTTATTCGCCTGCCCGCAGCGCTCTCGCTTTCCACCGCCCGCGCGCTGACCGGCACTCTCTCTCAGACACACATGGTATTTCGGCCGGTTGCCAAGAACTCCGGAAAGCAGCTTCTGCCGAAGGAGGCTCGCCTCTTGCGGTTACCCTCTCCGAACTCCGGAATCGAGGCTTCTGCCTTTCTTGCTCTTAATGCAAGCGGAAAGCTTCTGCACTGTGTCTAGCGAGGAGAACGTGTGACAGGACAGCACATGTTTGTGCAGTATACCCCTGCCACTGATGTAAGCCCGAATTTGCAACACCCTATGCCACTCATGGTGTGACAGGTTTCTGTGCTGGGCAGGGCATTTCTCTGCATCTGGAAGTAAAGGGAAAGAGCAATTGTTGTCGCAGAGAGCAGCAACAGCAGTAGGGAGCAACAGAAGGAAGTAGTGATCTTACTTCTTCCACACGACAACTAGCTACTAATCAGCAAGCGTGCGAGTGGCAGACGCTTTCCACTTGCAGTCTGAAAGTCTCGCGCACCAGATGCCTTTTAAACACCTTCCTTATTCGCCTGCCCGCAGCGCTCTCGCTTTCCACCGCCCGCGCCCTGACCGGCACTCTCTCTCAGACACACATGGTATTTCGGCCGGTTGCTAAGAACTCCGGAAAGCAGCTTCTACCGAAGGAGGCTCGCCTCTTGCGGTTACCCTCTCCGAACTCCGGAATCGAGGCTTCTGCCTTTCTTGCTCTTAATGCAAGCGGAAAGCTTCTGCACTGTGTCTAGTGAGGAGAACGTGTGACAGGACAGCACATGTTTGTGCAGTATACCCCTGCCACTGATGTAAGCCCGAATTTGCAACACCCTATGCCTCTCATGGTGTGACAGGTTTCTGTGCTGCGCAGGGCATTTCTCTGCATCTGGAAGTAAAGGGAAAGAGCAATTGTTGTCGCAGAGAGCAGCAACAGCAGTAGGGAGCAGCAGAAGGAAGTAGTGATCTTACTTCTTCCACACGACAACTAGCTACTAATCAGCAAGCGTGCGAGTGGCAGACGCTTTCCACTTGCAGTCTGAAAGTCTCGCGCACCAGATGCCTTTTAAACACCTTCCTTATTCGCCTGCCCGCAGCGCTCTCGCTTTCCACCGCCCGCGCGCTGACCGGCACTCTCTCTCAGACACACATGGTATTTCGGCCGGTTGCCAAGAACTCCGGAAAGCAGCTTCTGCCGAAGGAGGCTCGCCTCTTGCGGTTACCCTCTCCGAACTCCGGAATCGAGGCTTCTGCCTTTCTTGCTCTTAATGCAAGCGGAAAGCTTCTGCACTGTGTCTAGCGAGGAGAACGTGTGACAGGACAGCACATGTTTGTGCAGTATACCCCTGCCACTGATGTAAGCCCGAATTTGCAACACCCTATGCCTCTCATGGTGTGACAGGTTTCTGTGCTGCGCAGGGCATTTCTCTGCATCTGGAAGTAAAGGGAAAGAGCAATTGTTGTCGCAGAGAGCAGCAACAGCAGTAGGGAGCAGCAGAAGGAAGTAGTGATCTTACTTCTTCCACACGACAACTAGCTACTAATCAGCAAGCGTGCGAGTGGCAGACGCTTTCCACTTGCAGTCTGAAAGTCTCGCGCACCAGATGCCTTTTAAACACCTTCCTTATTCGCCTGCCCGCAGCGCTCTCGCTTTCCACCGCCCGCGCGCTGACCGGCACTCTCTCTCAGACACACATGGTATTTCGGCCGGTTGCCAAGAACTCCGGAAAGCAGCTTCTGCCGAAGGAGGCTCGCCTCTTGCGGTTACCCTCTCCGAACTCCGGAATCGAGGCTTCTGCCTTTCTTGCTCTTAATGCAAGCGGAAAGCTTCTGCACTGTGTCTAGCGAGGAGAACGTGTGACAGGACAGCACATGTTTGTGCAGTATACCCCTGCCACTGATGTAAGCCCGAATTTGCAACACCCTATGCCACTCATGGTGTGACAGGTTTCTGTGCTGGGCAGGGCATTTCTCTGCATCTGGAAGTAAAGGGAAATAGCAATTGTTGTCGCAGAGAGCAGCAACAGCAGTAGGGAGCAGCAGAAGGAAGTAGTGATCTTACTTCTTCCACACGACAACTAGCTACTAATCAGCAAGCGTGCGAGTGGCAGACGCTTTCCACTTGCAGTCTGAAAGTCTCGCGCACCAGATGCCTTTTAAACACCTTCCTTATTCGCCTGCCCGCAGCGCTCTCGCTTTCCACCGCCCGCGCGCTGACCGGCACTCTCTCTCAGACACACATGGTATTTCGGCCGGTTGCCAAGAACTCCGGAAAGCAGCTTCTGCCGAAGGAGGCTCGCCTCTTGCGGTTACCCTCTCCGAACTCCGGAATCGAGGCTTCTGCCTTTCTTGCTCTTAATGCAAGCGGAAAGCTTCTGCACTGGGTCTAGCGAGGAGAACGTGTGACAGTACAGCACATGTTTGTGCAGTATACCCCTGCCACTGATGTAAGCCCGAATTTACAACACCCTATGCCACTCATGGTGTGACAGGTTTCTGTGCTGCGCAGGGCATTTCTCTGCATCTGGAAGTAAAGGGAAAGAGCAATTGTTGTCGCAGAGAGCAGCAACAGCAGTAGGGAGCAGCAGAAGGAAGTAGTGATCTTACTTCTTCCACACGACAACTAGCTACTAATCAGCAAGCGTGCGAGTGGCAGACGCTTTCCACTTGCAGTCTGAAAGTCTCGCGCACCAGATGCCTTTTAAACACCTTCATTATTCGCCTGCCCGCAGCGCTCTCGCTTTCCACCACCCGCGCGCTGACCGGCACTCTCTCTCAGACACACATGGTATTTCGGCCGGTTGCCAAGAACTCCGGAAAGCAGCTTCTGCCGAAGGAGGCTCGCCTCTTGCGGTTACCCTCTCCGAACTCCGGAATCGAGGCTTCTGCCTTTCTTGCTCTTAATGCAAGCGGAAAGCTTCTGCACTGTGTCTAGTGAGGAGAACGTGTGACAGGACAGCACATGTTTGTGCAGTATACCCCTGCCACTGATGTAAGCCCGAATTTGCAACACCCTATGCCTCTCATGGTGTGACAGGTTTCTGTGCTGCGCAGGGCATTTCTCTGCATCTGGAAGTAAAGGGAAAGAGCAATTGTTGTCGCAGAGAACAGCAACAGCAGTAGGGAGCAGCAGAAGGAAGTAGTGATCTTACTTCTTCCACACGACAACTAGCTACTAATCAGCAAGCGTGCGAGTGGCAGACGCTTTCCACTTGCAGTCTGAAAGTCTCGCGCACCAGATGCCTTTTAAACACCTTCCTTATTCGCCTGCCCGCAGCGCTCTCGCTTTCCACCGCCCGCGCCCTGACCGGCACTCTCTCTCAGACACACATGGTATTTCGGCCGGTTGCTAAGAACTCCGGAAAGCAGCTTCTGCCGAAGGAGGCTCGCCTCTTGCGGTTACCCTCTCCGAACTCCGGAATCGAGGCTTCTGCCTTTCTTGCTCTTAATGCAAGCGGAAAGCTTCTGCACTGTGTCTAGTGAGGAGAACGTGTGACAGGACAGCACATGTTTGTGCAGTATACCCCTGCCACTGATGTAAGCCCGAATTTGCAACACCCTATGCCTCTCATGGTGTGACAGGTTTCTGTGCTGCGCAGGGCATTTCTCTGCATCTGGAAGTAAAGGGAAAGAGCAATTGTTGTCGCAGAGAGCAGCAACAGCAGTAGGGAGCAGCAGAAGGAAGTAGTGATCTTACTTCTTCCACACGACAACTAGCTACTAATCAGCAAGCGTGCGAGTGGCAGACGCTTTCCACTTGCAGTCTGAAAGTCTCGCGCACCAGATGCCTTTTAAACACCTTCCTTATTCGCCTGCCCGCAGCGCTCTCGCTTTCCACCGCCCGCGCGCTGACCGGCACTCTCTCTCAGACACACATGGTATTTCGGCCGGTTGCCAAGAACTCCGGAAAGCAGCTTCTGCCGAAGGAGGCTCGCCTCTTGCGGTTACCCTCTCCGAACTCCGGAATCGAGGCTTCTGCCTTTCTTGCTCTTAATGCAAGTGGAAAGCTTCTGCACTGTGTCTAGCGAGGAGAACGTGTGACAGGACAGCACATGTTTGTGCAGTATACCCCTGCCACTGATGTAAGCCCGAATTTGCAACACCCTATGCCACTCATGGTGTGACAGGTTTCTGTGCTGGGCAGGGCATTTCTCTGCATCTGGAAGTAAAGGGAAAGAGCAATTGTTGTCGCAGAGAGCAGCAACAGCAGTAGGGAGCAGCAGAAGGAAGTAGTGATCTTACTTCTTCCACACGACAACTAGCTACTAATCAGCAAGCGTGCGAGTGGCAGACGCTTTCCACTTGCAGTCTGAAAGTCTCGCGCACCAGATGCCTTTTAAACACCTTCCTTATTCGCCTGTCCGCAGCGCTCTCGCTTTCCACCGCCCGCGCGCTGACCGGCACTCTCTCTCAGACACACATGGTATTTCGGCCGGTTGCCAAGAACTCCGGAAAGCAGCTTCTGCCGAAGGAGGCTCGCCTCTTGCGGTTACCCTCTCCGAACTCCGGAATCGAGGCTTCTGCCTTTCTTGCTCTTAATGCAAGCGGAAAGCTTCTGCACTGTGTCTAGCGAGGAGAACGTGTGACAGGACAGCACATGTTTGTGCAGTATACCCCTGCCACTGATGTAAGCCCGAATTTGCAACACCCTATGCCACTCATGGTGTGACAGGTTTCTGTGCTGGGCAGGGCATTTCTCTGCATCTGGAAGTAAAGGGAAATAGCAATTGTTGTCGCAGAGAGCAGCAACAGCAGTAGGGAGCAGCAGAAGGAAGTAGTGATCTTACTTCTTCCACACGACAACTAGCTACTAATCAGCAAGCGTGCGAGTGGCAGACGCTTTCCACTTGCAGTCTGAAAGTCTCGCGCACCAGATGCCTTTTAAACACCTTCCTTATTCGCCTGCCCGCAGCGCTCTCGCTTTCCACCGCCCGCGCGCTGACCGGCACTCTCTCTCAGACACACATGGTATTTCGGCCGGTTGCCAAGAACTCCGGAAAGCAGCTTCTGCCGAAGGAGGCTCGCCTCTTGCGGTTACCCTCTCCGAACTCCGGAATCGAGGCTTCTGCCTTTCTTGCTCTTAATGCAAGCGGAAAGCTTCTGCACTGGGTCTAGCGAGGAGAACGTGTGACAGTACAGCACATGTTTGTGCAGTATACCTCTGCCACTGATGTAAGCCCGAATTTACAACACCCTATGCCACTCATGGTGTGACAGGTTTCTGTGCTGGGCAGGGCATTTCTCTGCATCTGGAAGTAAAGGGAAAGAGCAATTGTTGTCGCAGAGAGCAGCAACAGCAGTAGGGAGCAGCAGAAGGAAGTAGTGATCTTACTTCTTCCACACGACAACTAGCTACTAATCAGCAAGCGTGCGAGTGGCAGACGCTTTCCACTTGCAGTCTGAAAGTCTCGCGCACCAGATGCCTTTTAAACACCTTCCTTATTCGCCTGCCCGCAGCGCTCTCGCTTTCCACCGCCCGCGCGCTGACCGGCACTCTCTCTCAGACACACATGGTATTTCGGCCGGTTGCCAAGAACTCCGGAAAGCAGCTTCTGCCGAAGGAGGCTCGCCTCTTGCGGTTACCCTCTCCGAACTCCGGAATCGAGGCTTCTGCCTTTCTTGCTCTTAATGCAAGCGGAAAGCTTCTGCACTGTGTCTAGCGAGGAGAACGTGTGACAGGACAGCACATGTTTGTGCAGTATACCCCTGCCACTGATGTAAGCCCGAATTTGCAACACCCTATGCCTCTCATGGTGTGACAGGTTTCTGTGCTGCGCAGGGCATTTCTCTGCATCTGGAAGTAAAGGGAAAGAGCAATTGTTGTCGCAGAGAGCAGCAACAGCAGTAGGGAGCAGCAGAAGGAAGTAGTGATCTTACTTCTTCCACACGACAACTAGCTACTAATCAGCAAGCGTGCGAGTGGCAGACGCTTTCCACTTGCAGTCTGAAAGTCTCGCGCACCAGATGCCTTTTAAACACCTTCCTTATTCGCCTGCCCGCAGCGCTCTCGCTTTCCACCGCCCGCGCGCTGACCGGCACTCTCTCTCAGACACACATGGTATTTCGGCCGGTTGCCAAGAACTCCGGAAAGCAGCTTCTGCCGAAGGAGGCTCGCCTCTTGCGGTTACCCTCTCCGAACTCCGGAATCGAGGCTTCTGCCTTTCTTGTTCTTAATGCAAGCGGAAAGCTTCTGCACTGTGTCTAGCGAGGAGAACGTGTGACAGGACAGCACATGTTTGTGCAGTATACCCCTGCCACTGATGTAAGCCCGAATTTGCAACACCCTATGCCACTCATGGTGTGACAGGTTTCTGTGCTGCGCAGGGCATTTCTCTGCATCTGGAAGTAAAGGGAAAGAGCAATTGTTGTCGCAGAGAGCAGCAACAGCAGTAGGGAGCAGCAGAAGGAAGTAGTGATCTTACTTCTTCCACACGACAACTAGCTGCTAATCAGCAAGCGTGCGAGTGGCAGACGCTTTCCACTTGCAGTCTGAAAGTCTCGCGCACCAGATGCCTTTTAAACACCTTCCTTATTCGCCTGCCCGCAGCGCTCTCGCTTTCCACCGCCCGCGCGCTGACCGGCACTCTCTCTCAGACACACATGGTATTTCGGCCGGTTGCCAAGAACTCCGGAAAGCAGCTTCTGCCGAAGGAGGCTCGCCTCTTGCGGTTACCCTCTCCGAACTCCGGAATCGAGGCTTCTGCCTTTCTTGTTCTTAATGCAAGCGGAAAGCTTCTGCACTGTGTCTAGCGAGGAGAACGTGTGACAGGACAGCACATGTTTGTGCAGTATACCCCTGCCACTGATGTAAGCCCGAATTTGCAACACCCTATGCCACTCATGGTGTGACAGGTTTCTGTGCTGCGCAGGGCATTTCTCTGCATCTGGAAGTAAAGGGAAAGAGCAATTGTTGTCGCAGAGAGCAGCAACAGCAGTAGGGAGCAGCAGAAGGAAGTAGTGATCTTACTTCTTCCACACGACAACTAGCTACTAATCAGCAAGCGTGCGAGTGGCAGACGCTTTCCACTTGCAGTCTGAAAGTCTCGCGCACCAGATGCCTTTTAAACACCTTCCTTATTCGCCTGCCCGCAGCGCTCTCGCTTTCCACCGCCCGCGCGCTGACCGGCACTCTCTCTCAGACACACATGGTATTTCGGCCGGTTGCCAAGAACTCCGGAAAGCAGCTTCTGCCGAAGGAGGCTCGCCTCTTGCGGTTACCCTCTCCGAACTCCGGAATCGAGGCTTCTGCCTTTCTTGCTCTTAATGCAAGCGGAAAGCTTCTGCACTGTGTCTAGCGAGGAGAACGTGTGACAGTACAGCACATGTTTGTGCAGTATACCCCTGCCACTGATGTAAGCCCGAATTTGCAACACCCTATGCCACTCATGGTGTGACAGGTTTCTGTGCTGCGCAGGGCATTTCTCTGCATCTGGAAGTAAAGGGAAAGAGCAATTGTTGTCGCAGAGAGCAGCAACAGCAGTAGGGAGCAGCAGAAGGAAGTAGTGATCTTACTTCTTCCACACGACAACTAGCTACTAATCAGCAAGCGTGCGAGTGGCAGACGCTTTCCACTTGCAGTCTGAAAGTCTCGCGCACCAGATGCCTTTTAAACACCTTCCTTATTCGCCTGCCCGCAGCGCTCTCGCTTTCCACCGCCCGCGCGCTGACCGGCACTCTCTCTCAGACACACATGGTATTTCGGCCGGTTGCCAAGAACTCCGGAAAGCAGCTTCTGCCGAAGGAGTCTCGCCTCTTGCGGTTACCCTCTCCGAACTCCGGAATCGAGGCTTCAGTCTTTCTTGTTCTTAATGCAAGCGGAAAGCTTCTGCACTGCGTCTAGCGAGGAGAACGTGTGACAGGACAGCACATGTTTGTGCAGTATACCCCTGCCACTGATGTAAGCCCGAATTTGCAACACCCTATGCCACTCATGGTGTGACAGGTTTCTGTGCTGCGCAGGGCATTTCTCTGCATCTGGAAGTAAAGGGAAAGAGCAATTGTTGTCGCAGAGAGCAGCAACAGCAGTAGGGAGCAGCAGAAGGAAGTAGTGATCTTACTTCTTCCACACGACAACTAGCTACTAATCAGCAAGCGTGCGAGTGGCAGACGCTTTCCACTTGCAGTCTGAAAGTCTCGCGCACCAGATGCCTTTTAAACACCTTCCTTATTCGCCTGCCCGCAGCGCTCTCGCTTTCCACCGCCCGCGCGCTGACCGGCACTCTCTCTCAGACACACATGGTATTTCGGCCGGTTGCCAAGAACTCCGGAAAGCAGCTTCTGCCGAAGGAGGCTCGCCTCTTGCGGTTACCCTCTCTGAACTCCGGAATCGAAGCTTCTGCCTTTCTTGCTCTTAATGCAAGCGGAAAGCTTCTGCACTGTGTCTAGCGAGGAGAACGTGTGACAGGACAGCACATGTTTGTGCAGTATACCCCTGCCACTGATGTAAGCCCGAATTTGCAACACCCTATGCCACTCATGGTGTGACAGGTTTCTGTGCTGCGCAGGGCATTTCTCTGCATCTGGAAGTAAAGGGAAAGAGCAATTGTTGTCGCAGAGAGCAGCAACAGCAGTAGGGAGCAGCAGAAGGAAGTAGTGATATTACTTCTTCCACACGACAACTAGCTACTAATCAGCAAGCGTGCGAGTGGCAGACGCTTTCCACTTGCAGTCTGAAAGTCTCGCGCACCAGATGCCTTTTAAACACCTTCCTTATTCGCCTGCCTGCAGCGCTCTCGCTTTCCACCGCCCGCGCGCTGACCGGCACTCTCTCTCAGACACACATGGTATTTCGGCCGGTTGCCAAGAACTCCGGAAAGCAGCTTCTGCCGAAGGAGGCTCGCCTCTTGCGGTTACCCTCTCCGAACTCCGGAATCGAGGCTTCTGCCTTTCTTGTTCTTAATGCAAGCGGAAAGCTTCTGCACTGTGTCTAGCGAGGAGAACGTGTGACAGGACAGCACATGTTTGTGCAGTATACCCCTGCCACTGATGTAAGCCCGAATTTGCAACACCCTATGCCACTCATGGTGTGACAGGTTTCTGTGCTGCGCAGGGCATTTCTCTGCATCTGGAAGTAAAGGGAAAGAGCAATTGTTGTCGCAGAGAGCAGCAACAGCAGTAGGGAGCAGCAGAAGGAAGTAGTGATCTTACTTCTTCCACACGACAACTAGCTACTAATCAGCAAGCGTGCGAGTGGCAGACGCTTTCCACTTGCAGTCTGAAAGTCTCGCGCACCAGATGCCTTTTAAACACCTTCCTTATTCGCCTGCCCGCAGCGCTCTCGCTTTCCACCGCCCGCGCGCTGACCGGCACTCTCTCTCAGACACACATGGTATTTCGGCCGGTTGCCAAGAACTCCGGAAAGCAGCTTCTGCCGAAGGAGGCTCGCCTCTTGCGGTTACCCTCTCCGAACTCCGGAATCGAGGCTTCTGCCTTTCTTGTTCTTAATGCAAGCGGAAAGCTTCTGCACTGTGTCTAGCGAGGAGAACGTGTGACAGGACAGCACATGTTTGTGCAGTATACCCCTGCCACTGATGTAAGCCCGAATTTGCAACACCCTATGCCACTCATGGTGTGACAGGTTTCTGTGCTGCGCAGGGCATTTCTCTGCATCTGGAAGTAAAGGGAAAGAGCAATTGTTGTCGCAGAGAGCAGCAACAGCAGTAGGGAGCAGCAGAAGGAAGTAGTGATCTTACTTCTTCCACACGACAACTAGCTACTAATCAGCAAGCGTGCGAGTGGCAGACGCTTTCCACTTGCAGTCTGAAAGTCTCGCGCACCAGATGCCTTTTAAACACCTTCCTTATTCGCCTGCCCGCAGCGCTCTCGCTTTCCACCGCCCGCGCGCTGACCGGCACTCTCTCTCAGACACACATGGTATTTCGGCCGGTTGCCAAGAACTCCGGAAAGCAGCTTCTGCCGAAGGAGGCTCGCCTCTTGCGGTTACCCTCTCCGAGCTCCGGAATCGAGGCTTCTGCCTTTCTTGCTCTTAATGCAAGCGGAAAGCTTCTGCACTGTGTCTAGCGAGGAGAACGTGTGACAGTACAGCACATGTTTGTGCAGTATACCCCTGCCACTGATGTAAGCCCGAATTTGCAACACCCTATGCCACTCATGGTGTGACAGGTTTCTGTGCTGCGCAGGGCATTTCTCTGCATCTGGAAGTAAAGGGAAAGAGCAATTGTTGTCGCAGAGAGCAGCAACAGCAGTAGGGAGCAGCAGAAGGAAGTAGTGATCTTACTTCTTCCACACGACAACTAGCTACTAATCAGCAAGCGTGCGAGTGGCAGACGCTTTCCACTTGCAGTCTGAAAGTCTCGCGCACCAGATGCCTTTTAAACACCTTCCTTATTCGCCTGCCCGCAGCGCTCTCGCTTTCCACCGCCCGCGCGCTGACCGGCACTCTCTCTCAGACACACATGGTATTTCGGCCGGTTGCCAAGAACTCCGGAAAGCAGCTTCTGCCGAAGGAGGCTCGCCTCTTGCGGTTACCCTCTCCGAACTCCGGAATCGAGGCTTCTGCCTTTCTTGTTCTTAATGCAAGCGGAAAGCTTCTGCACTGTGTCTAGCGAGGAGAACGTGTGACAGGACAGCACATGTTTGTGCAGTATACCCCTGCCACTGATGTAAGCCCGAATTTGCAACACCCTATGCCACTCATGGTGTGACAGGTTTCTGTGCTGCGCAGGGCATTTCTCTGCATCTGGAAGTAAAGGGAAAGAGCAATTGTTGTCGCAGAGAGCAGCAACAGCAGTAGGGAGCAGCAGAAGGAAGTAGTGATCTTACTTCTTCCACACGACAACTAGCTGCTAATCAGCAAGCGTGCGAGTGGCAGACGCTTTCCACTTGCAGTCTGAAAGTCTCGCGCACCAGATGCCTTTTAAACACCTTCCTTATTCGCCTGCCCGCAGCGCTCTCGCTTTCCACCGCCCGCGCGCTGACCGGCACTCTCTCTCAGACACACATGGTATTTCGGCCGGTTGCCAAGAACTCCGGAAAGCAGCTTCTGCCGAAGGAGGCTCGCCTCTTGCGGTTACCCTCTCCGAACTCCGGAATCGAGGCTTCTGCCTTTCTTGTTCTTAATGCAAGCGGAAAGCTTCTGCACTGTGTCTAGCGAGGAGAACGTGTGACAGGACAGCACATGTTTGTGCAGTATACCCCTGCCACTGATGTAAGCCCGAATTTGCAACACCCTATGCCACTCATGGTGTGACAGGTTTCTGTGCTGCGCAGGGCATTTCTCTGCATCTGGAAGTAAAGGGAAAGAGCAATTGTTGTCGCAGAGAGCAGCAACAGCAGTAGGGAGCAGCAGAAGGAAGTAGTGATCTTACTTCTTCCACACGACAACTAGCTACTAATCAGCAAGCGTGCGAGTGGCAGACGCTTTCCACTTGCAGTCTGAAAGTCTCGCGCACCAGATGCCTTTTAAACACCTTCCTTATTCGCCTGCCCGCAGCGCTCTCGCTTTCCACCGCCCGCGCGCTGACCGGCACTCTCTCTCAGACACACATGGTATTTCGGCCGGTTGCCAAGAACTCCGGAAAGCAGCTTCTGCCGAAGGAGGCTCGCCTCTTGCGGTTACCCTCTCCGAACTCCGGAATCGAGGCTTCTGCCTTTCTTGCTCTTAATGCAAGCGGAAAGCTTCTGCACTGTGTCTAGCGAGGAGAACGTGTGACAGTACAGCACATGTTTGTGCAGTATACCCCTGCCACTGATGTAAGCCCGAATTTGCAACACCCTATGCCACTCATGGTGTGACAGGTTTCTGTGCTGCGCAGGGCATTTCTCTGCATCTGGAAGTAAAGGGAAAGAGCAATTGTTGTCGCAGAGAGCAGCAACAGCAGTAGGGAGCAGCAGAAGGAAGTAGTGATCTTACTTCTTCCACACGACAACTAGCTACTAATCAGCAAGCGTGCGAGTGGCAGACGCTTTCCACTTGCAGTCTGAAAGTCTCGCGCACCAGATGCCTTTTAAACACCTTCCTTATTCGCCTGCCCGCAGCGCTCTCGCTTTCCACCGCCCGCGCGCTGACCGGCACTCTCTCTCAGACACACATGGTATTTCGGCCGGTTGCCAAGAACTCCGGAAAGCAGCTTCTGCCGAAGGAGTCTCGCCTCTTGCGGTTACCCTCTCCGAACTCCGGAATCGAGGCTTCAGTCTTTCTTGTTCTTAATGCAAGCGGAAAGCTTCTGCACTGCGTCTAGCGAGGAGAACGTGTGACAGGACAGCACATGTTTGTGCAGTATACCCCTGCCACTGATGTAAGCCCGAATTTGCAACACCCTATGCCACTCATGGTGTGACAGGTTTCTGTGCTGCGCAGGGCATTTCTCTGCATCTGGAAGTAAAGGGAAAGAGCAATTGTTGTCGCAGAGAGCAGCAACAGCAGTAGGGAGCAGCAGAAGGAAGTAGTGATCTTACTTCTTCCACACGACAACTAGCTACTAATCAGCAAGCGTGCGAGTGGCAGACGCTTTCCACTTGCAGTCTGAAAGTCTCGCGCACCAGATGCCTTTTAAACACCTTCCTTATTCGCCTGCCCGCAGCGCTCTCGCTTTCCACCGCCCGCGCGCTGACCGGCACTCTCTCTCAGACACACATGGTATTTCGGCCGGTTGCCAAGAACTCCGGAAAGCAGCTTCTGCCGAAGGAGGCTCGCCTCTTGCGGTTACCCTCTCTGAACTCCGGAATCGAAGCTTCTGCCTTTCTTGCTCTTAATGCAAGCGGAAAGCTTCTGCACTGTGTCTAGCGAGGAGAACGTGTGACAGGACAGCACATGTTTGTGCAGTATACCCCTGCCACTGATGTAAGCCCGAATTTGCAACACCCTATGCCACTCATGGTGTGACAGGTTTCTGTGCTGCGCAGGGCATTTCTCTGCATCTGGAAGTAAAGGGAAAGAGCAATTGTTGTCGCAGAGAGCAGCAACAGCAGTAGGGAGCAGCAGAAGGAAGTAGTGATATTACTTCTTCCACACGACAACTAGCTACTAATCAGCAAGCGTGCGAGTGGCAGACGCTTTCCACTTGCAGTCTGAAAGTCTCGCGCACCAGATGCCTTTTAAACACCTTCCTTATTCGCCTGCCTGCAGCGCTCTCGCTTTCCACCGCCCGCGCGCTGACCGGCACTCTCTCTCAGACACACATGGTATTTCGGCCGGTTGCCAAGAACTCCGGAAAGCAGCTTCTGCCGAAGGAGGCTCGCCTCTTGCGGTTACCCTCTCCGAACTCCGGAATCGAGGCTTCTGCCTTTCTTGTTCTTAATGCAAGCGGAAAGCTTCTGCACTGTGTCTAGCGAGGAGAACGTGTGACAGGACAGCACATGTTTGTGCAGTATACCCCTGCCACTGATGTAAGCCCGAATTTGCAACACCCTATGCCACTCATGGTGTGACAGGTTTCTGTGCTGCGCAGGGCATTTCTCTGCATCTGGAAGTAAAGGGAAAGAGCAATTGTTGTCGCAGAGAGCAGCAACAGCAGTAGGGAGCAGCAGAAGGAAGTAGTGATCTTACTTCTTCCACACGACAACTAGCTACTAATCAGCAAGCGTGCGAGTGGCAGACGCTTTCCACTTGCAGTCTGAAAGTCTCGCGCACCAGATGCCTTTTAAACACCTTCCTTATTCGCCTGCCCGCAGCGCTCTCGCTTTCCACCGCCCGCGCGCTGACCGGCACTCTCTCTCAGACACACATGGTATTTCGGCCGGTTGCCAAGAACTCCGGAAAGCAGCTTCTGCCGAAGGAGGCTCGCCTCTTGCGGTTACCCTCTCCGAACTCCGGAATCGAGGCTTCTGCCTTTCTTGTTCTTAATGCAAGCGGAAAGCTTCTGCACTGTGTCTAGCGAGGAGAACGTGTGACAGGACAGCACATGTTTGTGCAGTATACCCCTGCCACTGATGTAAGCCCGAATTTGCAACACCCTATGCCACTCATGGTGTGACAGGTTTCTGTGCTGCGCAGGGCATTTCTCTGCATCTGGAAGTAAAGGGAAAGAGCAATTGTTGTCGCAGAGAGCAGCAACAGCAGTAGGGAGCAGCAGAAGGAAGTAGTGATCTTACTTCTTCCACACGACAACTAGCTACTAATCAGCAAGCGTGCGAGTGGCAGACGCTTTCCACTTGCAGTCTGAAAGTCTCGCGCACCAGATGCCTTTTAAACACCTTCCTTATTCGCCTGCCCGCAGCGCTCTCGCTTTCCACCGCCCGCGCGCTGACCGGCACTCTCTCTCAGACACACATGGTATTTCGGCCGGTTGCCAAGAACTCCGGAAAGCAGCTTCTGCCGAAGGAGGCTCGCCTCTTGCGGTTACCCTCTCCGAGCTCCGGAATCGAGGCTTCTGCCTTTCTTGCTCTTAATGCAAGCGGAAAGCTTCTGCACTGTGTCTAGCGAGGAGAACGTGTGACAGTACAGCACATGTTTGTGCAGTATACCCCTGCCACTGATGTAAGCCCGAATTTGCAACACCCTATGCCACTCATGGTGTGACAGGTTTCTGTGCTGCGCAGGGCATTTCTCTGCATCTGGAAGTAAAGGGAAAGAGCAATTGTTGTCGCAGAGAGCAGCAACAGCAGTAGGGAGCAGCAGAAGGAAGTAGTGATCTTACTTCTTCCACACGACAACTAGCTACTAATCAGCAAGCGTGCGAGTGGCAGACGCTTTCCACTTGCAGTCTGAAAGTCTCGCGCACCAGATGCCTTTTAAACACCTTCCTTATTCGCCTGCCCGCAGCGCTCTCGCTTTCCACCGCCCGCGCGCTGACCGGCACTCTCTCTCAGACACACATGGTATTTCGGCCGGTTGCCAAGAACTCCGGAAAGCAGCTTCTGCCGAAGGAGTCTCGCCTCTTGCGGTTACCCTCTCCGAACTCCGGAATCGAGGCTTCAGTCTTTCTTGTTCTTAATGCAAGCGGAAAGCTTCTGCACTGCGTCTAGCGAGGAGAACGTGTGACAGGACAGCACATGTTTGTGCAGTATACCCCTGCCACTGATGTAAGCCCGAATTTGCAACACCCTATGCCACTCATGGTGTGACAGGTTTCTGTGCTGCGCAGGGCATTTCTCTGCATCTGGAAGTAAAGGGAAAGAGCAATTGTTGTCGCAGAGAGCAGCAACAGCAGTAGGGAGCAGCAGAAGGAAGTAGTGATCTTACTTCTTCCACACGACAACTAGCTACTAATCAGCAAGCGTGCGAGTGGCAGACGCTTTCCACTTGCAGTCTGAAAGTCTCGCGCACCAGATGCCTTTTAAACACCTTCCTTATTCGCCTGCCCGCAGCGCTCTCGCTTTCCACCGCCCGCGCGCTGACCGGCACTCTCTCTCAGACACACATGGTATTTCGGCCGGTTGCCAAGAACTCCGGAAAGCAGCTTCTGCCGAAGGAGGCTCGCCTCTTGCGGTTACCCTCTCTGAACTCCGGAATCGAAGCTTCTGCCTTTCTTGCTCTTAATGCAAGCGGAAAGCTTCTGCACTGTGTCTAGCGAGGAGAACGTGTGACAGGACAGCACATGTTTGTGCAGTATACCCCTGCCACTGATGTAAGCCCGAATTTGCAACACCCTATGCCACTCATGGTGTGACAGGTTTCTGTGCTGCGCAGGGCATTTCTCTGCATCTGGAAGTAAAGGGAAAGAGCAATTGTTGTCGCAGAGAGCAGCAACAGCAGTAGGGAGCAGCAGAAGGAAGTAGTGATATTACTTCTTCCACACGACAACTAGCTACTAATCAGCAAGCGTGCGAGTGGCAGACGCTTTCCACTTGCAGTCTGAAAGTCTCGCGCACCAGATGCCTTTTAAACACCTTCCTTATTCGCCTGCCTGCAGCGCTCTCGCTTTCCACCGCCCGCGCGCTGACCGGCACTCTCTCTCAGACACACATGGTATTTCGGCCGGTTGCCAAGAACTCCGGAAAGCAGCTTCTGCCGAAGGAGGCTCGCCTCTTGCGGTTACCCTCTCCGAACTCCGGAATCGAGGCTTCTGCCTTTCTTGTTCTTAATGCAAGCGGAAAGCTTCTGCACTGTGTCTAGCGAGGAGAACGTGTGACAGGACAGCACATGTTTGTGCAGTATACCCCTGCCACTGATGTAAGCCCGAATTTGCAACACCCTATGCCACTCATGGTGTGACAGGTTTCTGTGCTGCGCAGGGCATTTCTCTGCATCTGGAAGTAAAGGGAAAGAGCAATTGTTGTCGCAGAGAGCAGCAACAGCAGTAGGGAGCAGCAGAAGGAAGTAGTGATCTTACTTCTTCCACACGACAACTAGCTACTAATCAGCAAGCGTGCGAGTGGCAGACGCTTTCCACTTGCAGTCTGAAAGTCTCGCGCACCAGATGCCTTTTAAACACCTTCCTTATTCGCCTGCCCGCAGCGCTCTCGCTTTCCACCGCCCGCGCGCTGACCGGCACTCTCTCTCAGACACACATGGTATTTCGGCCGGTTGCCAAGAACTCCGGAAAGCAGCTTCTGCCGAAGGAGGCTCGCCTCTTGCGGTTACCCTCTCCGAACTCCGGAATCGAGGCTTCTGCCTTTCTTGCTCTTAATGCAAGCGGAAAGCTTCTGCACTGTGTCTAGCGAGGAGAACGTGTGACAGGACAGCACATGTTTGTGCAGTATACCCCTGCCACTGATGTAAGCCCGAATTTGCAACACCCTATGCCTCTCATGGTGTGACAGGTTTCTGTGCTGCGCAGGGCATTTCTCTGCATCTGGAAGTAAAGGGAAAGAGCAATTGTTGTCGCAGAGAGCAGCAACAGCAGTAGGGAGCAGCAGAAGGAAGTAGTGATCTTACTTCTTCCACACGACAACTAGCTACTAATCAGCAAGCGTGCGAGTGGCAGACGCTTTCCACTTGCAGTCTGAAAGTCTCGCGCACCAGATGCCTTTTAAACACCTTCCTTATTCGCCTGCCCGCAGCGCTCTCGCTTTCCACCGCCCGCGCGCTGACCGGCACTCTCTCTCAGACACACATGGTATTTCGGCCGGTTGCCAAGAACTCCGGAAAGCAGCTTCTGCCGAAGGAGGCTCGCCTCTTGCGGTTACCCTCTCCGAACTCCGGAATCGAGGCTTCTGCCTTTCTTGTTCTTAATGCAAGCGGAAAGCTTCTGCACTGTGTCTAGCGAGGAGAACGTGTGACAGGACAGCACATGTTTGTGCAGTATACCCCTGCCACTGATGTAAGCCCGAATTTGCAACACCCTATGCCACTCATGGTGTGACAGGTTTCTGTGCTGCGCAGGGCATTTCTCTGCATCTGGAAGTAAAGGGAAAGAGCAATTGTTGTCGCAGAGAGCAGCAACAGCAGTAGGGAGCAGCAGAAGGAAGTAGTGATCTTACTTCTTCCACACGACAACTAGCTGCTAATCAGCAAGCGTGCGAGTGGCAGACGCTTTCCACTTGCAGTCTGAAAGTCTCGCGCACCAGATGCCTTTTAAACACCTTCCTTATTCGCCTGCCCGCAGCGCTCTCGCTTTCCACCGCCCGCGCGCTGACCGGCACTCTCTCTCAGACACACATGGTATTTCGGCCGGTTGCCAAGAACTCCGGAAAGCAGCTTCTGCCGAAGGAGGCTCGCCTCTTGCGGTTACCCTCTCCGAACTCCGGAATCGAGGCTTCTGCCTTTCTTGTTCTTAATGCAAGCGGAAAGCTTCTGCACTGTGTCTAGCGAGGAGAACGTGTGACAGGACAGCACATGTTTGTGCAGTATACCCCTGCCACTGATGTAAGCCCGAATTTGCAACACCCTATGCCACTCATGGTGTGACAGGTTTCTGTGCTGCGCAGGGCATTTCTCTGCATCTGGAAGTAAAGGGAAAGAGCAATTGTTGTCGCAGAGAGCAGCAACAGCAGTAGGGAGCAGCAGAAGGAAGTAGTGATCTTACTTCTTCCACACGACAACTAGCTACTAATCAGCAAGCGTGCGAGTGGCAGACGCTTTCCACTTGCAGTCTGAAAGTCTCGCGCACCAGATGCCGTTTAAACACCTTCCTTATTCGCCTGCCCGCAGCGCTCTCGCTTTCCACCGCCCGCGCCCTGACCGGCACTCTCTCTCAGACACACATGGTATTTCGGCCGGTTGCCAAGAACTCCGGAAAGCAGCTTCTGCCGAAGGAGGCTCGCCTCTTGCGGTTACCCTCTCCGAACTCCGGAATCGAGGCTTCTGCCTTTCTTGCTCTTAATGCAAGCGGAAAGCTTCTGCACTGTGTCTAGCGAGGAGAACGTGTGACAGGACAGCACATGTTTGTGCAGTATACCCCTGCCACTGATGTAAGCCCGAATTTGCAACACCCTATGCCACTCATGGTGTGACAGGTTTCTGTGCTGCGCAGGGCATTTCTCTGCATCTGGAAGTAAAGGGAAAGAGCAATTGTTGTCGCAGAGAGCAGCAACAGCAGTAGGGAGCAGCAGAAGGAAGTAGTGATCTTACTTCTTCCACACGACAACTAGCTACTAATCAGCAAGCGTGCGAGTGGCAGACGCTTTCCACTTGCAGTCTGAAAGTCTCGCGCACCAGATGCCTTTTAAACACCTTCCTTATTCGCCTGCCCGCAGCGCTCTCGCTTTCCACCGCCCGCGCGCTGACCGGCACTCTCTCTCAGACACACATGGTATTTCGGCCGGTTGCCAAGAACTCCGGAAAGCAGCTTCTGCCGAAGGAGTCTCGCCTCTTGCGGTTACCCTCTCCGAACTCCGGAATCGAGGCTTCAGTCTTTCTTGTTCTTAATGCAAGCGGAAAGCTTCTGCACTGCGTCTAGCGAGGAGAACGTGTGACAGGACAGCACATGTTTGTGCAGTATACCCCTGCCACTGATGTAAGCCCGAATTTGCAACACCCTATGCCACTCACGGTGTGACAGGTTTCTGTGCTGCGCAGGGCATTTCTCTGCATCTGGAAGTAAAGGGAAAGAGCAATTGTTGTCGCAGAGAGCAGCAACAGCAGTAGGGAGCAGCAGAAGGAAGTAGTGATCTTACTTCTTCCACACGACAACTAGCTACTAATCAGCAAGCGTGCGAGTGGCAGACGCTTTCCACTTGCAGTCTGAAAGTCTCGCGCACCAGATGCCTTTTAAACACCTTCCTTATTCGCCTGCCCGCAGCGCTCTCGCTTTCCACCGCCCGCGCGCTGACCGGCACTCTCTCTCAGACACACATGGTATTTCGGCCGGTTGCCAAGAACTCCGGAAAGCAGCTTCTGCCGAAGGAGGCTCGCCTCTTGCGGTTACCCTCTCCGAACTCCGGAATCGAAGCTTCTGCCTTTCTTGCTCTTAATGCAAGCGGAAAGCTTCTGCACTGTGTCTAGCGAGGAGAACGTGTGACAGGACAGCACATGTTTGTGCAGTATACCCCTGCCACTGATGTAAGCCCGAATTTGCAACACCCTATGCCACTCATGGTGTGACAGGTTTCTGTGCTGCGCAGGGCATCTCTCTGCATCAGGAAGTAAAGGGAAAGAGCAATTGTTGTCGCAGAGAGCAGCAACAGCAGTAGGGAGCAGCAGAAGGAAGTAGTGATATTACTTCTTCCACACGACAACTAGCTACTAATCAGCAAGCGTGCGAGTGGCAGACGCTTTCCACTTGCAGTCTGAAAGTCTCGCGCACCAGATGCCTTTTAAACACCTTCCTTATTCGCCTGCCTGCAGCGCTCTCGCTTTGCACCGCCCGCGCGCTGACCGGCACTCTCTCTCAGACACACATGGTATTTCGGCCGGTTGCCAAGAACTCCGGAAAGCAGCTTCTGCCGAAGGAGGCTCGCCTCTTGCGGTTACCCTCTCCGAACTCCGGAATCGAGGCTTCTGCCTTTCTTGTTCTTAATGCAAGCGGAAAGCTTCTGCACTGTGTCTAGCGAGGAGAACGTGTGACAGGACAGCACATGTTTGTGCAGTATACCCCTGCCACTGATGTAAGCCCGAATTTGCAACACCCTATGCCACTCATGGTGTGACAGGTTTCTGTGCTGCGCAGGGCATTTCTCTGCATCTGGAAGTAAAGGGAAAGAGCAATTGTTGTCGCAGAGAGCAGCAACAGCAGTAGGGAGCAGCAGAAGGAAGTAGTGATCTTACTTCTTCCACACGACAACTAGCTACTAATCAGCAAGCGTGCGAGTGGCAGACGCTTTCCACTTGCAGTCTGAAAGTCTCGCGCACCAGATGCCTTTTAAACACCTTCCTTATTCGCCTGCCCGCAGCGCTCTTGCTTTCCACCGCCCGCGCGCTGACCGGCACTCTCTCTCAGACACACATGGTATTTCGGCCGGTTGCCAAGAACTCCGGAAAGCAGCTTCTGCCGAAGGAGGCTCGCCTCTTGCGGTTACCCTCTCCGAACTCCGGAATCGAGGCTTCTGCCTTTCTTGTTCTTAATGCAAGCGGAAAGCTTCTGCACTGTGTCTAGCGAGGAGAACGTGTGACAAGACAGCACATGTTTGTGCAGTATACCCCTGCCACTGATGTAAGCCCGAATTTGCAACACCCTATGCCACTCATGGTGTGACAGGTTTCTGTGCTGCGCAGGGCATTTCTCTGCATCTGGAAGTAAAGGGAAAGAGCAATTGTTGTCGCAGAGAGCAGCAACAGCAGTAGGGAGCAGCAGAAGGAAGTAGTGATCTTACTTCTTCCACACGACAACTAGCTACTAATCAGCAAGCGTGCGAGTGGCAGACGCTTTCCACTTGCAGTCTGAAAGTCTCGCGCACCAGATGCCTTTTAAACACCTTCCTTATTCGCCTGCCCGCAGCGCTCTCGCTTTCCACCGCCCGCGCGCTGACCGGCACTCTCTCTCAGACACACATGGTATTTCGGCCGGTTGCCAAGAACTCCGGAAAGCAGCTTCTGCCGAAGGAGTCTCGCCTCTTGCGGTTACCCTCTCCGAACTCCGGAATCGAGGCTTCAGTCTTTCTTGTTCTTAATGCAAGCGGAAAGCTTCTGCACTGTGTCTAGCGAGGAGAACGTGTGACAGGACAGCACATGTTTGTGCAGTATACCCCTGCCACTGATGTAAGCCCGAATTTGCAACACCCTATGCCACTCATGGTGTGACAGGTTTCTGTGCTGCGCAGGGCATTTCTCTGCATCTGGAAGTAAAGGGAAAGAGCAATTGTTGTCGCAGAGAGCAGCAACAGCAGTAGGGAGCAGCAGAAGGAAGTAGTGATCTTACTTCTTCCACACGACAACTAGCTACTAATCAGCAAGCGTGCGAGTGGCAGACGCTTTCCACTTGCAGTCTGAAAGTCTCGCGCACCAGATGCCTTTTAAACACCTTCCTTATTCGCCTGCCTGCAGCGCTCTCGCTTTGCACCGCCCGCGCGCTGACCGGCACTCTCTCTCAGACACACATGGTATTTCGGCCGGTTGCCAAGAACTCCGGAAAGCAGCTTCTGCCGAAGGAGGCTCGCCTCTTGCGGTTACCCTCTCCGAACTCCGGAATCGAGGCTTCTGCCTTTCTTGTTCTTAATGCAAGCGGAAAGCTTCTGCACTGTGTCTAGCGAGGAGAACGTGTGACAGGACAGCACATGTTTGTGCAGTATACCCCTGCCACTGATGTAAGCCCGAATTTGCAACACCCTATGCCACTCATGGTGTGACAGGTTTCTGTGCTGCGCAGGGCATTTCTCTGCATCTGGAAGTAAAGGGAAAGAGCAATTGTTGTCGCAGAGAGCAGCAACAGCAGTAGGGAGCAGCAGAAGGAAGTAGTGATCTTACTTCTTCCACACGACAACTAGCTACTAATCAGCAAGCGTGCGAGTGGCAGACGCTTTCCACTTGCAGTCTGAAAGTCTCGCGCACCAGATGCCTTTTAAACACCTTCCTTATTCGCCTGCCCGCAGCGCTCTTGCTTTGCACCGCCCGCGCGCTGACCGGCACTCTCTCTCAGACACACATGGTATTTCGGCCGGTTGCCAAGAACTCCGGAAAGCAGCTTCTGCCGAAGGAGGCTCGCCTCTTGCGGTTACCCTCTCCGAACTCCGGAATCGAGGCTTCTGCCTTTCTTGCTCTTAATGCAAGCGGAAAGCTTCTGCACTGTGTCTAGCGAGGAGAACGTGTGACAGGACAGCACATGTTTGTGCAGTATACCCCTGCCACTGATGTAAGCCCGAATTTGCAACACCCTATGCCACTCATGGTGTGACAGGTTTCTGTGCTGCGCAGGGCATTTCTCTGCATCTGGAAGTAAAGGGAAAGAGCAATTGTTGTCGCAGAGAGCAGCAACAGCAGTAGGGAGCAGCAGAAGGAAGTAGTGATCTTACTTCTTCCACACGACAACTAGCTACTAATCAGCAAGCGTGCGAGTGGCAGACGCTTTCCACTTGCAGTCTGAAAGTCTCGCGCACCAGATGCCTTTTAAACACCTTCCTTATTCGCCTGCCTGCAGCGCTCTCGCTTTCCACCGCCCGCGCGCTGACCGGCACTCTCTCTCAGACACACATGGTATTTCGGCCGGTTGCCAAGAACTCCGGAAAGCAGCTTCTGCCGAAGGAGGCTCGCCTCTTGCGGTTACCCTCTCCGAACTCCGGAATCGAGGCTTCTGCCTTTCTTGTTCTTAATGCAAGCGGAAAGCTTCTGCACTGTGTCTAGCGAGGAGAACGTGTGACAGGACAGCACATGTTTGTGCAGTATACCCCTGCCACTGATGTAAGCCCGAATTTGCAACACCCTATGCCACTCATGGTGTGACAGGTTTCTGTGCTGCGCAGGGCATTTCTCTGCATCTGGAAGTAAAGGGAAAGAGCAATTGTTGTCGCAGAGAGCAGCAACAGCAGTAGGGAGCAGCAGAAGGAAGTAGTGATCTTACTTCTTCCACACGACAACTAGCTACTAATCAGCAAGCGTGCGAGTGGCAGACGCTTTCCACTTGCAGTCTGAAAGTCTCGCGCACCAGATGCCTTTTAAACACCTTCCTTATTCGCCTGCCCGCAGCGCTCTCGCTTTCCACCGCCCGCGCGCTGACCGGCACTCTCTCTCAGACACACATGGTATTTCGGCCGGTTGCCAAGAACTCCGGAAAGCAGCTTCTGCCGAAGGAGGCTCGCCTCTTGCGGTTACCCTCTCCGAACTCCGGAATCGAGGCTTCTGCCTTTCTTGCTCTTAATGCAAGCGGAAAGCTTCTGCACTGTGTCTAGCGAGGAGAACGTGTGACAGGACAGCACATGTTTGTGCAGTATACCCCTGCCACTGATGTAAGCCCGAATTTGCAACACCCTATGCCACTCATGGTGTGACAGGTTTCTGTGCTGCGCAGGGCATTTCTCTGCATCTGGAAGTAAAGGGAAAGAGCAATTGTTGTCGCAGAGAGCAGCAACAGCAGTAGGGAGCAGCAGAAGGAAGTAGTGATCTTACTTCTTCCACACGACAACTAGCTACTAATCAGCAAGCGTGCGAGTGGCAGACGCTTTCCACTTGCAGTCTGAAAGTCTCGCGCACCAGATGCCTTTTAAACACCTTCCTTATTCGCCTGCCTGCAGCGCTCTTGCTTTGCACCGCCCGCGCGCTGACCGGCACTCTCTCTCAGACACACATGGTATTTCGGCCGGTTGCCAAGAACTCCGGAAAGCAGCTTCTGCCGAAGGAGGCTCGCCTCTTGCGGTTACCCTCTCCGAACTCCGGAATCGAGGCTTCTGCCTTTCTTGTTCTTAATGCAAGCGGAAAGCTTCTGCACTGTGTCTAGCGAGGAGAACGTGTGACAGGACAGCACATGTTTGTGCAGTATACCCCTGCCACTGATGTAAGCCCGAATTTGCAACACCCTATGCCACTCATGGTGTGACAGGTTTCTGTGCTGCGCAGGGCATTTCTCTGCATCTGGAAGTAAAGGGAAAGAGCAATTGTTGTCGCAGAGAGCAGCAACAGCAGTAGGGAGCAGCAGAAGGAAGTAGTGATCTTACTTCTTCCACACGACAACTAGCTACTAATCAGCAAGCGTGCGAGTGGCAGACGCTTTCCACTTGCAGTCTGAAAGTCTCGCGCACCAGATGCCTTTTAAACACCTTCCTTATTCGCCTGCCCGCAGCGCTCTCGCTTTCCACCGCCCGCGCGCTGACCGGCACTCTCTCTCAGACACACATGGTATTTCGGCCGGTTGCCAAGAACTCCGGAAAGCAGCTTCTGCCGAAGGAGGCTCGCCTCTTGCGGTTACCCTCTCCGAACTCCGGAATCGAGGCTTCTGCCTTTCTTGTTCTTAATGCAAGCGGAAAGCTTCTGCACTGTGTCTAGCGAGGAGAACGTGTGACAGGACAGCACATGTTTGTGCAGTATACCCCTGCCACTGATGTAAGCCCGAATTTGCAACACCCTATGCCACTCATGGTGTGACAGGTTTCTGTGCTGCGCAGGGCATTTCTCTGCATCTGGAAGTAAAGGGAAAGAGCAATTGTTGTCGCAGAGAGCAGCAACAGCAGTAGGGAGCAGCAGAAGGAAGTAGTGATCTTACTTCTTCCACACGACAACTAGCTACTAATCAGCAAGCGTGCGAGTGGCAGACGCTTTCCACTTGCAGTCTGAAAGTCTCGCGCACCAGATGCCTTTTAAACACCTTCCTTATTCGCCTGCCCGCAGCGCTCTCGCTTTCCACCGCCCGCGCGCTGACCGGCACTCTCTCTCAGACACACATGGTATTTCGGCCGGTTGCCAAGAACTCCGGAAAGCAGCTTCTGCCGAAGGAGGCTCGCCTCTTGCGGTTACCCTCTCCGAACTCCGGAATCGAGGCTTCTGCCTTTCTTGTTCTTAATGCAAGCGGAAAGCTTCTGCACTGTGTCTAGTGACGAGAACGTGTGACAAGACAGCACATGTTTGTGCAGTATACCCCTGCCACTGATGTAAGCCCGAATTTGCAACACCCTATGCCACTCATGGTGTGACAGGTTTCTGTGCTGCGCAGGGCATTTCTCTGCATCTGGAAGTAAAGGGAAAGAGCAATTGTTGTCGCAGAGAGCAGCAACAGCAGTAGGGAGCAGCAGAAGGAAGTAGTGATCTTACTTCTTCCACACGACAACTAGCTACTAATCAGCAAGCGTGCGAGTGGCAGACGCTTTCCACTTGCAGTCTGAAAGTCTCGCGCACCAGATGCCTTTTAAACACCTTCCTTATTCGCCTGCCCGCAGCGCTCTCGCTTTCCACCGCCCGCGCGCTGACCGGCACTCTCTCTCAGACACACATGGTATTTCGGCCGGTTGCCAAGAACTCCGGAAAGCAGCTTCTGCCGAAGGAGTCTCGCCTCTTGCGGTTACCCTCTCCGAACTCCGGAATCGAGGCTTCAGTCTTTCTTGTTCTTAATGCAAGCGGAAAGCTTCTGCACTGTGTCTAGCGAGGAGAACGTGTGACAGGACAGCACATGTTTGTGCAGTATACCCCTGCCACTGATGTAAGCCCGAATTTGCAACACCCTATGCCACTCATGGTGTGACAGGTTTCTGTGCTGCGCAGGGCATTTCTCTGCATCTGGAAGTAAAGGGAAAGAGCAATTGTTGTCGCAGAGAGCAGCAACAGCAGTAGGGAGCAGCAGAAGGAAGTAGTGATCTTACTTCTTCCACACGACAACTAGCTACTAATCAGCAAGCGTGCGAGTGGCAGACGCTTTCCACTTGCAGTCTGAAAGTCTCGCGCACCAGATGCCTTTTAAACACCTTCCTTATTCGCCTGCCTGCAGCGCTCTCGCTTTCCACCGCCCGCGCGCTGACCGGCACTCTCTCTCAGACACACATGGTATTTCGGCCGGTTGCCAAGAACTCCGGAAAGCAGCTTCTGCCGAAGGAGGCTCGCCTCTTGCGGTTACCCTCTCCGAACTCCGGAATCGAGGCTTCTGCCTTTCTTGCTCTTAATGCAAGCGGAAAGCTTCTGCACTGTGTCTAGCGAGGAGAACGTGTGACAGGACAGCACATGTTTGTGCAGTATACCCCTGCCACTGATGTAAGCCCGAATTTGCAACACCCTATGCCACTCATGGTGTGACAGGTTTCTGTGCTGCGCAGGGCATTTCTCTGCATCTGGAAGTAAAGGGAAAGAGCAATTGTTGTCGCAGAGAGCAGCAACAGCAGTAGGGAGCAGCAGAAGGAAGTAGTGATCTTACTTCTTCCACACGACAACTAGCTACTAATCAGCAAGCGTGCGAGTGGCAGACGCTTTCCACTTGCAGTCTGAAAGTCTCCCGCACCAGATGCCTTTTAAACACCTTCCTTATTCGCCTGCCCGCAGCGCTCTCGCTTTCCACCGCCCGCGCGCTGACCGGCACTCTCTCTCAGACACACATGGTATTTCGGCCGGTTGCCAAGAACTCCGGAAAGCAGCTTCTGCCGAAGGAGGCTCGCCTCTTGCGGTTACCCTCTCCGAACTCCGGAATCGAGGCTTCAGTCTTTCTTGTTCTTAATGCAAGCGGAAAGCTTCTGCACTGTGTCTAGCGAGGAGAACGTGTGACAGGACAGCACATGTTTGTGCAGTATACCCCTGCCACTGATGTAAGCCCGAATTTGCAACACCCTATGCCACTCATGGTGTGACAGGTTTCTGTGCTGCACAGGGCATTTCTCTGCATCTGGAAGTAAAGGGAAAGAGCAATTGTTGTCGCAGAGAGCAGCAACAGCAGTAGGGAGCAGCAGAAGGAAGTAGTGATCTTACTTCTTCCACACGACAACTAGCTACTAATCAGCAAGCGTGCGAGTGGCAGACGCTTTCCACTTGCAGTCTGAAAGTCTCGCGCACCAGATGCTTTTTAAACACCTTCCTTATTCGCCTGCCTGCAGCGCTCTCGCTTTCCACCGCCCGCGCGCTGACCGGCACTCTCTCTCAGACACACATGGTATTTCGGCCGGTTGCCAAGAACTCCGGAAAGCAGCTTCTGCCGAAGGAGGCTCGCCTCTTGCGGTTACCCTCTCCGAACTCCGGAATCGAGGCTTCTGCCTTTCTTGCTCTTAATGCAAGCGGAAAGCTTCTGCACTGTGTCTAGCGAGGAGAACGTGTGACAGGACAGCACATGTTTGTGCAGTATACCCCTGCCACTGATGTAAGCCCGAATTTGCAACACCCTATGCCACTCATGGTGTGACAGGTTTCTGTGCTGCACAGGGCATTTCTCTGCATCTGGAAGTAAAGGGAAAGAGCAATTGTTGTCGCAGAGAGCAGCAACAGCAGTAGGGAGCAGCAGAAGGAAGTAGTGATCTTACTTCTTCCACACGACAACTAGCTACTAATCAGCAAGCGTGCGAGTGGCAGACGCTTTCCACTTGCAGTCTGAAAGTCTCGCGCACCAGATGCCTTTTAAACACCTTCCTTATTCGCCTGCCCGCAGCGCTCTCGCTTTCCACCGCCCGCGCGCTGACCGGCACTCTCTCTCAGACACACATGGTATTTCGGCCGGTTGCCAAGAACTCCGGAAAGCAGCTTCTGCCGAAGGAGGCTCGCCTCTTGCGGTTACCCTCTCCGAACTCCGGAATCGAGGCTTCTGCCTTTCTTGCTCTTAATGCAAGCGGAAAGCTTCTGCACTGTGTCTAGCGAGGAGAACGTGTGACAGGACAGCACATGTTTGTGCAGTATACCCCTGCCACTGATGTAAGCCCGAATTTGCAACACCCTATGCCACTCATGGTGTGACAGGTTTCTGTGCTGCGCAGGGCATTTCTCTGCATCTGGAAGTAAAGGGAAAGAGCAATTGTTGTCGCAGAGAGCAGCAACAGCAGTAGGGAGCAGCAGAAGGAAGTAGTGATCTTACTTCTTCCACACGACAACTAGCTGCTAATCAGCAAGCGTGCGAGTGGCAGACGCTTTCCACTTGCAGTCTGAAAGTCTCGCGCACCAGATGCCTTTTAAACACCTTCCTTATTCGCCTGCCCGCAGCGCTCTCGCTTTCCACCGCCCGCGCGCTGACCGGCACTCTCTCTCAGACACACATGGTATTTCGGCCGGTTGCCAAGAACTCCGGAAAGCAGCTTCTGCCGAAGGAGGCTCGCCTCTTGCGGTTACCCTCTCCGAACTCCGGAATCGAGGCTTCTGCCTTTCTTGCTCTTAATGCAAGCGGAAAGCTTCTGCACTGTGTCTAGCGAGGAGAACGTGTGACAGGACAGCACATGTTTGTGCAGTATACCCCTGCCACTGATGTAAGCCCGAATTTGCAACACCCTATGCCACTCATGGTGTGACAGGTTTCTGTGCTGCGCAGGGCATTTCTCTGCATCTGGAAGTAAAGGGAAAGCGCAATTGTTGTCGCAGAGAGCAGCAACAGCAGTAGGGAGCAGCAGAAGGAAGTAGTGATCTTACTTCTTCCACACGACAACTAGCTGCTAATCAGCAAGCGTGCGAGTGGCAGACGCTTTCCACTTGCAGTCTGAAAGTCTCGCGCACCAGATGCCTTTTAAACACCTTCCTTATTCGCCTGCCCGCAGCGCTCTCGCTTTCCACCGCCCGCGCGCTGACCGGCACTCTCTCTCAGACACACATGGTATTTCGGCCGGTTGCCAAGAACTCCGGAAAGCAGCTTCTGCCGAAGGAGGCTCGCCTCTTGCGGTTACCCTCTCCGAACTCCGGAATCGAGGCTTCTGCCTTTCTTGTTCTTAATGCAAGCGGAAAGCTTCTGCACTGTGTCTAGCGAGGAGAACGTGTGACAGGACAGCACATGTTTGTGCAGTATACCCCTGCCACTGATGTAAGCCCGAATTTGCAACACCCTATGCCACTCATGGTGTGACAGGTTTCTGTGCTGCGCAGGGCATTTCTCTGCATCTGGAAGTAAAGGGAAAGAGCAATTGTTGTCGCAGAGAACAGCAACAGCAGTAGGGAGCAGCAGAAGGAAGTAGTGATCTTACTTCTTCCACACGACAACTAGCTACTAATCAGCAAGCGTGCGAGTGGCAGACGCTTTCCACTTGCAGTCTGAAAGTCTCGCGCACCAGATGCCTTTTAAACACCTTCCTTATTCGCCTGCCCGCAGCGCTCTCGCTTTCCACCGCCCGCGCGCTGACCGGCACTCTCTCTCAGACACACATGGTATTTCGGCCGGTTGCCAAGAACTCCGGAAAGCAGCTTCTGCCGAAGGAGGCTCGCCTCTTGCGGTTACCCTCTCCGAACTCCGGAATCGAGGCTTCTGCCTTTCTTGTTCTTAATGCAAGCGGAAAGCTTCTGCACTGTGTCTAGCGAGGAGAACGTGTGACAGGACAGCACATGTTTGTGCAGTATACCCCTGCCACTGATGTAAGCCCGAATTTGCAACACCCTATGCCACTCATGGTGTGACAGGTTTCTGTGCTGCGCAGGGCATTTCTCTGCATCTGGAAGTAAAGGGAAAGAGCAATTGTTGTCGCAGAGAGCAGCAACAGCAGTAGGGAGCAGCAGAAGGAAGTAGTGATCTTACTTCTTCCACACGACAACTAGCTACTAATCAGCAAGCGTGCGAGTGGCAGACGCTTTCCACTTGCAGTCTGAAAGTCTCGCGCACCAGATGCCTTTTAAACACCTTCCTTATTCGCCTGCCCGCAGCGCTCTCGCTTTCCACCGCCCGCGCGCTGACCGGCACTCTCTCTCAGACACACATGGTATTTCGGCCGGTTGCCAAGAACTCCGGAAAGCAGCTTCTGCCGAAGGAGGCTCGCCTCTTGCGGTTACCCTCTCCGAACTCCGGAATCGAGGCTTCTGCCTTTCTTGTTCTTAATGCAAGCGGAAAGCTTCTGCACTGTGTCTAGCGAGGAGAACGTGTGACAGGACAGCACATGTTTGTGCAGTATACCCCTGCCACTGATGTAAGCCCGAATTTGCAACACCCTATGCCACTCATGGTGTGACAGGTTTCTGTGCTGGGCAGGGCATTTCTCTGCATCTGGAAGTAAAGGGAAAGAGCAATTGTTGTCGCAGAGAGCAGCAACAGCAGTAGGGAGCAGCAGAAGGAAGTAGTGATCTTACTTCTTCCACACGACAACTAGCTGCTAATCAGCAAGCGTGCGAGTGGCAGACGCTTTCCACTTGCAGTCTGAAAGTCTCGCGCACCAGATGCCTTTTAAACACCTTCCTTATTCGCCTGCCCGCAGCGCTCTCGCTTTCCACCGCCCGCGCGCTGACCGGCACTCTCTCTCAGACACACATGGTATTTCGGCCGGTTGCCAAGAACTCCGGAAAGCAGCTTCTGCCGAAGGAGGCTCGCCTCTTGCGGTTACCCTCTCCGAACTCCGGAATCGAGGCTTCTGCCTTTCTTGTTCTTAATGTAAGCGGAAAGCTTCTGCACTGTGTCTAGCGAGGAGAACGTGTGACAGGACAGCACATGTTTGTGCAGTATACCCCTGCCACTGATGTAAGCCCGAATTTGCAACACCCTATGCCACTCATGGTGTGACAGGTTTCTGTGCTGCGCAGGGCATTTCTCTGCATCTGGAAGTAAAGGGAAAGAGCAATTGTTGTCGCAGAGAGCAGCAACAGCAGTAGGGAGCAGCAGAAGGAAGTAGTGATCTTACTTCTTCCACACGACAACTAGCTACTAATCAGCAAGCGTGCGAGTGGCAGACGCTTTCCACTTGCAGTCTGAAAGTCTCCCGCACCAGATGCCTTTTAAACACCTTCCTTATTCGCCTGCCCGCAGCGCTCTCGCTTTCCACCGCCCGCGCGCTGACCGGCACTCTCTCTCAGACACACATGGTATTTCGGCCGGTTGCCAAGAACTCCGGAAAGCAGCTTCTGCCGAAGGAGGCTCGCCTCTTGCGGTTACCCTCTCCGAACTCCGGAATCGAGGCTTCTGCCTTTCTTGTTCTTAATGCAAGCGGAAAGCTTCTGCACTGTGTCTAGCGAGGAGAACGTGTGACAGGACAGCACATGTTTGTGCAGTATACCCCTGCCACTGATGTAAGCCCGAATTTGCAACACCCTATGCCACTCATGGTGTGACAGGTTTCTGTGCTGCGCAGGGCATTTCTCTGCATCTGGAAGTAAAGGGAAAGAGCAATTGTTGTCGCAGAGAGCAGCAACAGCAGTAGGGAGCAGCAGAAGGAAGTAGTGATCTTACTTCTTCCACACGACAACTAGCTACTAATCAGCAAGCGTGCGAGTGGCAGACGCTTTCCACTTGCAGTCTGAAAGTCTCGCGCACCAGATGCCTTTTAAACACCTTCCTTATTCGCCTGCCCGCAGCGCTCTCGCTTTCCACCGCCCGCGCGCTGACCGGCACTCTCTCTCAGACACACATGGTATTTCGGCCGGTTGCCAAGAACTCCGGAAAGCAGCTTCTGCCGAAGGAGGCTCGCCTCTTGCGGTTACCCTCTCCGAACTCCGGAATCGAGGCTTCTGCCTTTCTTGTTCTTAATGCAAGCGGAAAGCTTCTGCACTGTGTCTAGCGAGGAGAACGTGTGACAAGACAGCACATGTTTGTGCAGTATACCCCTGCCACTGATGTAAGCCCGAATTTGCAACACCCTATGCCACTCATGGTGTGACAGGTTTCTGTGCTGCGCAGGGCATTTCTCTGCATCTGGAAGTAAAGGGAAAGAGCAATTGTTGTCGCAGAGAGCAGCAACAGCAGTAGGGAGCAGCAGAAGGAAGTAGTGATCTTACTTCTTCCACACGACAACTAGCTACTAATCAGCAAGCGTGCGAGTGGCAGACGCTTTCCACTTGCAGTCTGAAAGTCTCGCGCACCAGATGCCTTTTAAACACCTTCCTTATTCGCCTGCCCGCAGCGCTCTCGCTTTCCACCGCCCGCGCGCTGACCGGCACTCTCTCTCAGACACACATGGTATTTCGGCCGGTTGCCAAGAACTCCGGAAAGCAGCTTCTGCCGAAGGAGGCTCGCCTCTTGCGGTTACCCTCTCCGAACTCCGGAATCGAGGCTTCTGCCTTTCTTGCTCTTAATGCAAGCGGAAAGCTTCTGCACTGTGTCTAGCGAGGAGAACGTGTGACAGGACAGCACATGTTTGTGCAGTATACCCCTGCCACTGATGTAAGCCCGAATTTGCAACACCCTATGCCACTCATGGTGTGACAGGTTTCTGTGCTGCGCAGGGCATTTCTCTGCATCTGGAAGTAAAGGGAAAGAGCAATTGTTGTCGCAGAGAGCAGCAACAGCAGTAGGGAGCAGCAGAAGGAAGTAGTGATCTTACTTCTTCCACACGACAACTAGCTACTAATCAGCAAGCGTCCGAGTGGCAGACGCTTTACACTTGCAGTCTGAAAGTCTCGCGCACCAGATGCCTTTTAAACACCTTCCTTATTCGCCTGCCCGCAGCGCTCTCGCTTTCCACCGCCCGCGCGCTGACCGGCACTCTCTCTCAGACACACATGGTATTTCGGCCGGTTGCCAAGAACTCCGGAAAGCAGCTTCTGCCGAAGGAGGCTCGCCTCTTGCGGTTACCCTCTCCGAACTCCGGAATCGAGGCTTCTGCCTTTCTTGTTCTTAATGCAAGCGGAAAGCTTCTGCACTGTGTCTAGCGAGGAGAACATGTGACAGGACAGCACATGTTTGTGCAGTATACCCCTGCCACTGATGTAAGCCCGAATTTGCAACACCCTATGCCACTCATGGTGTGACAGGTTTCTGTGCTGCGCAGGGCATTTCTCTGCATCTGGAAGTAAAGGGAAAGAGCAATTGTTGTCGCAGAGAGCAGCAACAGCAGTAGGGAGCAGCAGAAGGAAGTAGTGATCTTACTTCTTCCACACGACAACTAGCTGCTAATCAGCAAGCGTGCGAGTGGCAGACGCTTTCCACTTGCAGTCTGAAAGTCTCGCGCACCAGATGCCTTTTAAACACCTTCCTTATTCGCCTGCCCGCAGCGCTCTCGCTTTCCACCGCCCGCGCCCTGACCGGCACTCTCTCTCAGACACACATGGTATTTCGGCCGGTTGCCAAGAACTCCGGAAAGCAGCTTCTGCCGAAGGAGGCTCGCCTCTTGCGGTTACCCTCTCCGAACTCCGGAATCGAGGCTTCTGCCTTTCTTGTTCTTAATGCAAGCGGAAAGCTTCTGCACTGTGTCTAGCGAGGAGAACGTGTGACAGGACAGCACATGTTTGTGCAGTATACCCCTGCCACTGATGTAAGCCCGAATTTGCAACACCCTATGCCACTCATGGTGTGACAGGTTTCTGTGCTGCGCAGGGCATTTCTCTGCATCTGGAAGTAAAGGGAAAGAGCAATTGTTGTCGCAGAGAACAGCAACAGCAGTAGGGAGCAGCAGAAGGAAGTAGTGATCTTACTTCTTCCACACGACAACTAGCTACTAATCAGCAAGCGTGCGAGTGGCAGACGCTTTCCACTTGCAGTCTGAAAGTCTCGCGCACCAGATGCCTTTTAAACACCTTCCTTATTCGCCTGCCCGCAGCGCTCTCGCTTTCCACCGCCCGCGCGCTGACCGGCACTCTCTCTCAGACACACATGGTATTTCGGCCGGTTGCCAAGAACTCCGGAAAGCAGCTTCTGCCGAAGGAGGCTCGCCTCTTGCGGTTACCCTCTCCGAACTCCGGAATCGAGGCTTCTGCCTTTCTTGTTCTTAATGCAAGCGGAAAGCTTCTGCACTGTGTCTAGCGAGGAGAACGTGTGACAGGACAGCACATGTTTGTGCAGTATACCCCTGCCACTGATGTAAGCCCGAATTTGCAACACCCTATGCCACTCATGGTGTGACAGGTTTCTGTGCTGCGCAGGGCATTTCTCTGCATCTGGAAGTAAAGGGAAAGAGCAATTGTTGTCGCAGAGAGCAGCAACAGCAGTAGGGAGCAGCAGAAGGAAGTAGTGATCTTACTTCTTCCACACGACAACTAGCTGCTAATCAGCAAGCGTGCGAGTGGCAGACGCTTTCCACTTGCAGTCTGAAAGTCTCGCGCACCAGATGCCTTTTAAACACCTTCCTTATTCGCCTGCCCGCAGCGCTCTCGCTTTCCACCGCCCGCGCGCTGACCGGCACTCTCTCTCAGACACACATGGTATTTCGGCCGGTTGCCAAGAACTCCGGAAAGCAGCTTCTGCCGAAGGAGGCTCGCCTCTTGCGGTTACCCTCTCCGAACTCCGGAATCGAGGCTTCTGCCTTTCTTGTTCTTAATGCAAGCGGAAAGCTTCTGCACTGTGTCTAGCGAGGAGAACGTGTGACAGGACAGCACATGTTTGTGCAGTATACCCCTGCCACTGATGTAAGCCCGAATTTGCAACACCCTATGCCACTCATGGTGTGACAGGTTTCTGTGCTGCGCAGGGCATTTCTCTGCATCTGGAAGTAAAGGGAAAGAGCAATTGTTGTCGCAGAGAGCAGCAACAGCAGTAGGGAGCAGCAGAAGGAAGTAGTGATCTTACTTCTTCCACACGACAACTAGCTGCTAATCAGCAAGCGTGCGAGTGGCAGACGCTTTCCACTTGCAGTCTGAAAGTCTCGCGCACCAGATGCCTTTTAAACACCTTCCTTATTCGCCTGCCCGCAGCGCTCTCGCTTTCCACCGCCCGCGCGCTAACCGGCACTCTCTCTCAGACACACATGGTATTTCGGCCGGTTGCCAAGAACTCCGGAAAGCAGCTTCTGCCGAAGGAGGCTCGCCTCTTGCGGTTACCCTCTCCGAACTCCGGAATCGAGGCTTCTGCCTTTCTTGTTCTTAATGTAAGCGGAAAGCTTCTGCACTGTGTCTAGCGAGGAGAACGTGTGACAGGACAGCACATGTTTGTGCAGTATACCCCTGCCACTGATGTAAGCCCGAATTTGCAACACCCTATGCCACTCATGGTGTGACAGGTTTCTGTGCTGCGCAGGGCATTTCTCTGCATCTGGAAGTAAAGGGAAAGAGCAATTGTTGTCGCAGAGAGCAGCAACAGCAGTAGGGAGCAGCAGAAGGAAGTAGTGATCTTACTTCTTCCACACGACAACTAGCTACTAATCAGCAAGCGTGCGAGTGGCAGACGCTTTCCACTTGCAGTCTGAAAGTCTCGCGCACCAGATGCCTTTTAAACACCTTCCTTATTCGCCTGCCCGCAGCGCTCTCGCTTTCCACCGCCCGCGCGCTGACCGGCACTCTCTCTCAGACATACATGGTATTTCGGCCGGTTGCCAAGAACTCCGGAAAGCAGCTTCTGCCGAAGGAGTCTCGCCTCTTGCGGTTACCCTCTCCGAACTCCGGAATCGAGGCTTCAGTCTTTCTTGTTCTTAATGCAAGCGGAAAGCTTCTGCACTGTGTCTAGCGAGGAGAACGTGTGACAGGACAGCACATGTTTGTGCAGTATACCCCTGCCACTGATGTAAGCCCGAATTTGCAACACCCTATGCCACTCATGGTGTGACAGGTTTCTGTGCTGCGCAGGGCATTTCTCTGCATCTGGAAGTAAAGGGAAAGAGCAATTGTTGTCGCAGAGAGCAGCAACAGCAGTAGGGAGCAGCAGAAGGAAGTAGTGATCTTACTTCTTCCACACGACAACTAGCTACTAATCAGCAAGCGTGCGAGTGGCAGACGCTTTCCACTTGCAGTCTGAAAGTCTCGCGCACCAGATGCCTTTTAAACACCTTCCTTATTCGCCTGCCCGCAGCGCTTTGCTTTGCACCGCCCGCGCGCTGACCGGCACTCTCTCTCAGACACACATGGTATTTCGGCCGGTTGCCAAGAACTCCGGAAAGCAGCTTCTGCCGAAGGAGGCTCGCCTCTTGCGGTTACCCTCTCCGAACTCCGGAATCGAGGCTTCTGCCTTTCTTGCTCTTAATGCAAGCGGAAAGCTTCTGCACTGTGTCTAGCGAGGAGAACGTGTGACAGGACAGCACATGTTTGTGCAGTATACCCCTGCCACTGATGTAAGCTCGAATTTGCAACACCCTATGCCACTCATGGTGTGACAGGTTTCTGTGCTGCGCAGGGCATTTCTCTGCATCTGGAAGTAAAGGGAAAGAGCAATTGTTGTCGCAGAGAGCAGCAACAGCAGTAGGGAGCAGCAGAAGGAAGTAGTGATCTTACTTCTTCCACACGACAACTAGCTACTAATCAGCAAGCGTGCGAGTGGCAGACGCTTTCCACTTGCAGTCTGAAAGTCTCCCGCACCAGATGCCTTTTAAACACCTTCCTTATTCGCCTGCCCGCAGCGCTCTCGCTTTCCACCGCCCGCGCGCTGACCGGCACTCTCTCTCAGACACACATGGTATTTCGGCCGGTTGCCAAGAACTCCGGAAAGCAGCTTCTGCCGAAGGAGGCTCGCCTCTTGCGGTTACCCTCTCCGAACTCCGGAATCGAGGCTTCAGTCTTTCTTGTTCTTAATGCAAGCGGAAAGCTTCTGCACTGTGTCTAGCGAGGAGAACGTGTGACAGGACAGCACATGTTTGTGCAGTATACCCCTGCCACTGATGTAAGCCCGAATTTGCAACACCCTATGCCACTCATGGTGTGACAGGTTTCTGTGCTGCGCAGGGCATTTCTCTGCATCTGGAAGTAAAGGGAAAGAGCAATTGTTGTCGCAGAGAGCAGCAACAGCAGTAGGGAGCAGCAGAAGGAAGTAGTGATCTTACTTCTTCCACACGACAACTAGCTACTAATCAGCAAGCGTGCGAGTGGCAGACGCTTTCCACTTGCAGTCTGA
The DNA here is from genome assembly GCF_971803275.1 of Cyanistes caeruleus. NCBI lineage: Eukaryota > Metazoa > Chordata > Aves > Passeriformes > Paridae > Cyanistes > Cyanistes caeruleus. The sequence continues at coordinate 85,985 of NW_028255948.1, forward strand.
AAGTCTCGCGCACCAGATGCCTTTTAAACACCTTCCTTATTCGCCTGCCCGCAGCGCTCTTGCTTTGCACCGCCCGCGCGCTGACCGGCACTCTCTCTCAGACACACATGGTATTTCGGCCGGTTGCCAAGAACTCCGGAAAGCAGCTTCTGCCGAAGGAGGCTCGCCTCTTGCGGTTACCCTCTCCGAACTCCGGAATCGAGGCTTCTGCCTTTCTTGTTCTTAATGCAAGCGGAAAGCTTCTGCACTGTGTCTAGCGAGGAGAACGTGTGACAAGACAGCACATGTTTGTGCAGTATACCCCTGCCACTGATGTAAGCCCGAATTTGCAACACCCTATGCCACTCATGGTGTGACAGGTTTCTGTGCTGCGCAGGGCATTTCTCTGCATCTGGAAGTAAAGGGAAAGAGCAATTGTTGTCGCAGAGAGCAGCAACAGCAGTAGGGAGCAGCAGAAGGAAGTAGTGATCTTACTTCTTCCACACGACAACTAGCTGCTAATCAGCAAGCGTGCGAGTGGCAGACGCTTTCCACTTGCAGTCTGAAAGTCTCGCGCACCAGATGCCTTTTAAACACCTTCCTTATTCGCCTGCCCGCAGCGCTCTCGCTTTCCACCGCCCGCGCGCTGACCGGCACTCTCTCTCAGACACACATGGTATTTCGGCCGGTTGCCAAGAACTCCGGAAAGCAGCTTCTGCCGAAGGAGGCTCGCCTCTTGCGGTTACCCTCTCCGAACTCCGGAATCGAGGCTTCTGCCTTTCTTGTTCTTAATGCAAGCGGAAAGCTTCTGCACTGTGTCTAGCGAGGAGAACGTGTGACAGGACAGCACATGTTTGTGCAGTATACCCCTGCCACTGATGTAAGCCCGAATTTGCAACACCCTATGCCACTCATGGTGTGACAGGTTTCTGTGCTGCGCAGGGCATTTCTCTGCATCTGGAAGTAAAGGGAAAGAGCAATTGTTGTCGCAGAGAGCAGCAACAGCAGTAGGGAGCAGCAGAAGGAAGTAGTGATCTTACTTCTTCCACACGACAACTAGCTACTAATCAGCAAGCGTGCGAGTGGCAGACGCTTTCCACTTGCAGTCTGAAAGTCTCGCGCACCAGATGCCTTTTAAACACCTTCCTTATTCGCCTGCCCGCAGCGCTCTCGCTTTCCACCGCCCGCGCGCTGACCGGCACTCTCTCTCAGACACACATGGTATTTCGGCCGGTTGCCAAGAACTCCGGAAAGCAGCTTCTGCCGAAGGAGGCTCGCCTCTTGCGGTTACCCTCTCCGAACTCCGGAATCGAGGCTTCTGCCTTTCTTGTTCTTAATGCAAGCGGAAAGCTTCTGCACTGTGTCTAGCGAGGAGAACGTGTGACAGGACAGCACATGTTTGTGCAGTATACCCCTGCCACTGATGTAAGCCCGAATTTGCAACACCCTATGCCACTCATGGTGTGACAGGTTTCTGTGCTGCGCAGGGCATTTCTCTGCATCTGGAAGTAAAGGGAAAGAGCAATTGTTGTCGCAGAGAGCAGCAACAGCAGTAGGGAGCAGCAGAAGGAAGTAGTGATCTTACTTCTTCCACACGACAACTAGCTACTAATCAGCAAGCGTGCGAGTGGCAGACGCTTTCCACTTGCAGTCTGAAAGTCTCGCGCACCAGATGCCTTTTAAACACCTTCCTTATTCGCCTGCCCGCAGCGCTCTCGCTTTCCACCGCCCGCGCGCTGACCGGCACTCTCTCTCAGACACACATGGTATTTCGGCCGGTTGCCAAGAACTCCGGAAAGCAGCTTCTGCCGAAGGAGGCTCGCCTCTTGCGGTTACCCTCTCCGAACTCCGGAATCGAGGCTTCTGCCTTTCTTGTTCTTAATGCAAGCGGAAAGCTTCTGCACTGTGTCTAGCGAGGAGAACGTGTGACAGGACAGCACATGTTTGTGCAGTATACCCCTGCCACTGATGTAAGCCCGAATTTGCAACACCCTATGCCACTCATGGTGTGACAGGTTTCTGTGCTGCGCAGGGCATTTCTCTGCATCTGGAAGTAAAGGGAAAGAGCAATTGTTGTCGCAGAGAGCAGCAACAGCAGTAGGGAGCAGCAGAAGGAAGTAGTGATCTTACTTCTTCCACACGACAACTAGCTACTAATCAGCAAGCGTGCGAGTGGCAGACGCTTTCCACTTGCAGTCTGAAAGTCTCGCGCACCAGATGCCTTTTAAACACCTTCCTTATTCGCCTGCCCGCAGCGCTCTCGCTTTCCACCGCCCGCGCGCTGACCGGCACTCTCTCTCAGACACACATGGTATTTCGGCCGGTTGCCAAGAACTCCGGAAAGCAGCTTCTGCCGAAGGAGGCTCGCCTCTTGCGGTTACCCTCTCCGAACTCCGGAATCGAGGCTTCTGCCTTTCTTGTTCTTAATGCAAGCGGAAAGTTTCTGCACTGTGTCTAGCGAGGAGAACGTGTGACAAGACAGCACATGTTTGTGCAGTATACCCCTGCCACTGATGTAAGCCCGAATTTGCAACACCCTATGCCACTCATGGTGTGACAGGTTTCTGTGCTGCGCAGGGCATTTCTCTGCATCTGGAAGTAAAGGGAAAGAGCAATTGTTGTCGCAGAGAGCAGCAACAGCAGTAGGGAGCAGCAGAAGGAAGTAGTGATCTTACTTCTTCCACACGACAACTAGCTACTAATCAGCAAGCGTGCGAGTGGCAGACGCTTTCCACTTGCAGTCTGAAAGTCTCGCGCACCAGATGCCTTTTAAACACCTTCCTTATTCGCCTGCCCGCAGCGCTCTCGCTTTCCACCGCCCGCGCGCTGACCGGCACTCTCTCTCAGACACACATGGTATTTCGGCCGGTTGCCAAGAACTCCGGAAAGCAGCTTCTGCCGAAGGAGGCTCGCCTCTTGCGGTTACCCTCTCCGAACTCCGGAATCGAGGCTTCTGCCTTTCTTGCTCTTAATGCAAGCGGAAAGCTTCTGCACTGTGTCTAGCGAGGAGAACGTGTGACAGGACAGCACATGTTTGTGCAGTATACCCCTGCCACTGATGTAAGCCCGAATTTGCAACACCCTATGCCACTCATGGTGTGACAGGTTTCTGTGCTGCGCAGGGCATTTCTCTGCATCTGGAAGTAAAGGGAAAGAGCAATTGTTGTCGCAGAGAGCAGCAACAGCAGTAGGGAGCAGCAGAAGGAAGTAGTGATCTTACTTCTTCCACACGACAACTAGCTACTAATCAGCAAGCGTGCGAGTGGCAGACGCTTTCCACTTGCAGTCTGAAAGTCTCGCGCACCAGATGCCTTTTAAACACCTTCCTTATTCGCCTGCCCGCAGCGCTCTCGCTTTCCACCGCCCGCGCGCTGACCGGCACTCTCTCTCAGACACACATGGTATTTCGGCCGGTTGCCAAGAACTCCGGAAAGCAGCTTCTGCCGAAGGAGGCTCGCCTCTTGCGGTTACCCTCTCCGAACTCCGGAATCGAGGCTTCTGCCTTTCTTGCTCTTAATGCAAGCGGAAAGCTTCTGCACTGTGTCTAGCGAGGAGAACGTGTGACAGGACAGCACATGTTTGTGCAGTATACCCCTGCCACTGATGTAAGCCCGAATTTGCAACACCCTATGCCACTCATGGTGTGACAGGTTTCTGTGCTGCGCAGGGCATTTCTCTGCATCTGGAAGTAAAGGGAAAGAGCAATTGTTGTCGCAGAGAGCAGCAACAGCAGTAGGGAGCAGCAGAAGGAAGTAGTGATCTTACTTCTTCCACACGACAACTAGCTACTAATCAGCAAGCGTGCGAGTGGCAGACGCTTTCCACTTGCAGTCTGAAAGTCTCGCGCACCAGATGCCTTTTAAACACCTTCCTTATTCGCCTGCCCGCAGCGCTCTCGCTTTCCACCGCCCGCGCGCTGACCGGCACTCTCTCTCAGACACACATGGTATTTCGGCCGGTTGCCAAGAACTCCGGAAAGCAGCTTCTGCCGAAGGAGGCTCGCCTCTTGCGGTTACCCTCTCCGAACTCCGGAATCGAGGCTTCTGCCTTTCTTGTTCTTAATGCAAGCGGAAAGCTTCTGCACTGTGTCTAGCGAGGAGAACGTGTGACAGGACAGCACATGTTTGTGCAGTATACCCCTGCCACTGATGTAAGCCCGAATTTGCAACACCCTATGCCACTCATGGTGTGACAGGTTTCTGTGCTGCGCAGGGCATTTCTCTGCATCTGGAAGTAAAGGGAAAGAGCAATTGTTGTCGCAGAGAGCAGCAACAGCAGTAGGGAGCAGCAGAAGGAAGTAGTGATCTTACTTCTTCCACACGACAACTAGCTGCTAATCAGCAAGCGTGCGAGTGGCAGACGCTTTCCACTTGCAGTCTGAAAGTCTCGCGCACCAGATGCCTTTTAAACACCTTCCTTATTCGCCTGCCCGCAGCGCTCTCGCTTTCCACCGCCCGCGCGCTGACCGGCACTCTCTCTCAGACACACATGGTATTTCGGCCGGTTGCCAAGAACTCCGGAAAGCAGCTTCTGCCGAAGGAGGCTCGCCTCTTGCGGTTACCCTCTCCGAACTCCGGAATCGAGGCTTCTGCCTTTCTTGTTCTTAATGCAAGCGGAAAGCTTCTGCAATGTGTCTAGCGAGGAGAACGTGTGACAGGACAGCACATGTTTGTGCAGTATACCCCTGCCACTGATGTAAGCCCGAATTTGCAACACCCTATGCCACTCATGGTGTGACAGGTTTCTGTGCTGCGCAGGGCATTTCTCTGCATCTGGAAGTAAAGGGAAAGAGCAATTGTTGTCGCAGAGAGCAGCAACAGCAGTAGGGAGCAGCAGAAGGAAGTAGTGATCTTACTTCTTCCACACGACAACTAGCTACTAATCAGCAAGCGTGCGAGTGGCAGACGCTTTCCACTTGCAGTCTGAAAGTCTCGCGCACCAGATGCCTTTTAAACACCTTCCTTATTCGCCTGCCCGCAGCGCTCTCGCTTTCCACCGCCCGCGCGCTGACCGGCACTCTCTCTCAGACACACATGGTATTTCGGCCGGTTGCCAAGAACTCCGGAAAGCAGCTTCTGCCGAAGGAGGCTCGCCTCTTGCGGTTACCCTCTCCGAACTCCGGAATCGAGGCTTCTGCCTTTCTTGCTCTTAATGCAAGCGGAAAGCTTCTGCACTGTGTCTAGCGAGGAGAACGTGTGACAGGACAGCACATGTTTGTGCAGTATACCCCTGCCACTGATGTAAGCCCGAATTTGCAACACCCTATGCCACTCATGGTGTGACAGGTTTCTGTGCTGCGCAGGGCATTTCTCTGCATCTGGAAGTAAAGGGAAAGAGCAATTGTTGTCGCAGAGAGCAGCAACAGCAGTAGGGAGCAGCAGAAGGAAGTAGTGATCTTACTTCTTCCACACGACAACTAGCTACTAATCAGCAAGCGTCCGAGTGGCAGACGCTTTACACTTGCAGTCTGAAAGTCTCGCGCACCAGATGCCTTTTAAACACCTTCCTTATTCGCCTGCCCGCAGCGCTCTCGCTTTCCACCGCCCGCGCGCTGACCGGCACTCTCTCTCAGACACACATGGTATTTCGGCCGGTTGCCAAGAACTCCGGAAAGCAGCTTCTGCCGAAGGAGGCTCGCCTCTTGCGGTTACCCTCTCCGAACTCCGGAATCGAGGCTTCTGCCTTTCTTGTTCTTAATGCAAGCGGAAAGCTTCTGCACTGTGTCTAGCGAGGAGAACATGTGACAGGACAGCACATGTTTGTGCAGTATACCCCTGCCACTGATGTAAGCCCGAATTTGCAACACCCTATGCCACTCATGGTGTGACAGGTTTCTGTGCTGCGCAGGGCATTTCTCTGCATCTGGAAGTAAAGGGAAAGAGCAATTGTTGTCGCAGAGAGCAGCAACAGCAGTAGGGAGCAGCAGAAGGAAGTAGTGATCTTACTTCTTCCACACGACAACTAGCTGCTAATCAGCAAGCGTGCGAGTGGCAGACGCTTTCCACTTGCAGTCTGAAAGTCTCGCGCACCAGATGCCTTTTAAACACCTTCCTTATTCGCCTGCCCGCAGCGCTCTCGCTTTCCACCGCCCGCGCCCTGACCGGCACTCTCTCTCAGACACACATGGTATTTCGGCCGGTTGCCAAGAACTCCGGAAAGCAGCTTCTGCCGAAGGAGGCTCGCCTCTTGCGGTTACCCTCTCCGAACTCCGGAATCGAGGCTTCTGCCTTTCTTGTTCTTAATGCAAGCGGAAAGCTTCTGCACTGTGTCTAGCGAGGAGAACGTGTGACAGGACAGCACATGTTTGTGCAGTATACCCCTGCCACTGATGTAAGCCCGAATTTGCAACACCCTATGCCACTCATGGTGTGACAGGTTTCTGTGCTGCGCAGGGCATTTCTCTGCATCTGGAAGTAAAGGGAAAGAGCAATTGTTGTCGCAGAGAACAGCAACAGCAGTAGGGAGCAGCAGAAGGAAGTAGTGATCTTACTTCTTCCACACGACAACTAGCTACTAATCAGCAAGCGTGCGAGTGGCAGACGCTTTCCACTTGCAGTCTGAAAGTCTCGCGCACCAGATGCCTTTTAAACACCTTCCTTATTCGCCTGCCCGCAGCGCTCTCGCTTTCCACCGCCCGCGCGCTGACCGGCACTCTCTCTCAGACACACATGGTATTTCGGCCGGTTGCCAAGAACTCCGGAAAGCAGCTTCTGCCGAAGGAGGCTCGCCTCTTGCGGTTACCCTCTCCGAACTCCGGAATCGAGGCTTCTGCCTTTCTTGTTCTTAATGCAAGCGGAAAGCTTCTGCACTGTGTCTAGCGAGGAGAACGTGTGACAGGACAGCACATGTTTGTGCAGTATACCCCTGCCACTGATGTAAGCCCGAATTTGCAACACCCTATGCCACTCATGGTGTGACAGGTTTCTGTGCTGCGCAGGGCATTTCTCTGCATCTGGAAGTAAAGGGAAAGAGCAATTGTTGTCGCAGAGAGCAGCAACAGCAGTAGGGAGCAGCAGAAGGAAGTAGTGATCTTACTTCTTCCACACGACAACTAGCTGCTAATCAGCAAGCGTGCGAGTGGCAGACGCTTTCCACTTGCAGTCTGAAAGTCTCGCGCACCAGATGCCTTTTAAACACCTTCCTTATTCGCCTGCCCGCAGCGCTCTCGCTTTCCACCGCCCGCGCGCTGACCGGCACTCTCTCTCAGACACACATGGTATTTCGGCCGGTTGCCAAGAACTCCGGAAAGCAGCTTCTGCCGAAGGAGGCTCGCCTCTTGCGGTTACCCTCTCCGAACTCCGGAATCGAGGCTTCTGCCTTTCTTGTTCTTAATGCAAGCGGAAAGCTTCTGCACTGTGTCTAGCGAGGAGAACGTGTGACAGGACAGCACATGTTTGTGCAGTATACCCCTGCCACTGATGTAAGCCCGAATTTGCAACACCCTATGCCACTCATGGTGTGACAGGTTTCTGTGCTGCGCAGGGCATTTCTCTGCATCTGGAAGTAAAGGGAAAGAGCAATTGTTGTCGCAGAGAGCAGCAACAGCAGTAGGGAGCAGCAGAAGGAAGTAGTGATCTTACTTCTTCCACACGACAACTAGCTGCTAATCAGCAAGCGTGCGAGTGGCAGACGCTTTCCACTTGCAGTCTGAAAGTCTCGCGCACCAGATGCCTTTTAAACACCTTCCTTATTCGCCTGCCCGCAGCGCTCTCGCTTTCCACCGCCCGCGCGCTAACCGGCACTCTCTCTCAGACACACATGGTATTTCGGCCGGTTGCCAAGAACTCCGGAAAGCAGCTTCTGCCGAAGGAGGCTCGCCTCTTGCGGTTACCCTCTCCGAACTCCGGAATCGAGGCTTCTGCCTTTCTTGTTCTTAATGTAAGCGGAAAGCTTCTGCACTGTGTCTAGCGAGGAGAACGTGTGACAGGACAGCACATGTTTGTGCAGTATACCCCTGCCACTGATGTAAGCCCGAATTTGCAACACCCTATGCCACTCATGGTGTGACAGGTTTCTGTGCTGCGCAGGGCATTTCTCTGCATCTGGAAGTAAAGGGAAAGAGCAATTGTTGTCGCAGAGAGCAGCAACAGCAGTAGGGAGCAGCAGAAGGAAGTAGTGATCTTACTTCTTCCACACGACAACTAGCTACTAATCAGCAAGCGTGCGAGTGGCAGACGCTTTCCACTTGCAGTCTGAAAGTCTCGCGCACCAGATGCCTTTTAAACACCTTCCTTATTCGCCTGCCCGCAGCGCTCTCGCTTTCCACCGCCCGCGCGCTGACCGGCACTCTCTCTCAGACATACATGGTATTTCGGCCGGTTGCCAAGAACTCCGGAAAGCAGCTTCTGCCGAAGGAGTCTCGCCTCTTGCGGTTACCCTCTCCGAACTCCGGAATCGAGGCTTCAGTCTTTCTTGTTCTTAATGCAAGCGGAAAGCTTCTGCACTGTGTCTAGCGAGGAGAACGTGTGACAGGACAGCACATGTTTGTGCAGTATACCCCTGCCACTGATGTAAGCCCGAATTTGCAACACCCTATGCCACTCATGGTGTGACAGGTTTCTGTGCTGCGCAGGGCATTTCTCTGCATCTGGAAGTAAAGGGAAAGAGCAATTGTTGTCGCAGAGAGCAGCAACAGCAGTAGGGAGCAGCAGAAGGAAGTAGTGATCTTACTTCTTCCACACGACAACTAGCTACTAATCAGCAAGCGTGCGAGTGGCAGACGCTTTCCACTTGCAGTCTGAAAGTCTCGCGCACCAGATGCCTTTTAAACACCTTCCTTATTCGCCTGCCCGCAGCGCTTTGCTTTGCACCGCCCGCGCGCTGACCGGCACTCTCTCTCAGACACACATGGTATTTCGGCCGGTTGCCAAGAACTCCGGAAAGCAGCTTCTGCCGAAGGAGGCTCGCCTCTTGCGGTTACCCTCTCCGAACTCCGGAATCGAGGCTTCTGCCTTTCTTGCTCTTAATGCAAGCGGAAAGCTTCTGCACTGTGTCTAGCGAGGAGAACGTGTGACAGGACAGCACATGTTTGTGCAGTATACCCCTGCCACTGATGTAAGCTCGAATTTGCAACACCCTATGCCACTCATGGTGTGACAGGTTTCTGTGCTGCGCAGGGCATTTCTCTGCATCTGGAAGTAAAGGGAAAGAGCAATTGTTGTCGCAGAGAGCAGCAACAGCAGTAGGGAGCAGCAGAAGGAAGTAGTGATCTTACTTCTTCCACACGACAACTAGCTACTAATCAGCAAGCGTGCGAGTGGCAGACGCTTTCCACTTGCAGTCTGAAAGTCTCCCGCACCAGATGCCTTTTAAACACCTTCCTTATTCGCCTGCCCGCAGCGCTCTCGCTTTCCACCGCCCGCGCGCTGACCGGCACTCTCTCTCAGACACACATGGTATTTCGGCCGGTTGCCAAGAACTCCGGAAAGCAGCTTCTGCCGAAGGAGGCTCGCCTCTTGCGGTTACCCTCTCCGAACTCCGGAATCGAGGCTTCTGCCTTTCTTGTTCTTAATGCAAGCGGAAAGCTTCTGCACTGTGTCTAGCGAGGAGAACGTGTGACAGGACAGCACATGTTTGTGCAGTATACCCCTGCCACTGATGTAAGCCCGAATTTGCAACACCCTATGCCACTCATGGTGTGACAGGTTTCTGTGCTGCGCAGGGCATTTCTCTGCATCTGGAAGTAAAGGGAAAGAGCAATTGTTGTCGCAGAGAGCAGCAACAGCAGTAGGGAGCAGCAGAAGGAAGTAGTGATCTTACTTCTTCCACACGACAACTAGCTACTAATCAGCAAGCGTGCGAGTGGCAGACGCTTTCCACTTGCAGTCTGAAAGTCTCGCGCACCAGATGCCTTTTAAACACCTTCCTTATTCGCCTGCCCGCAGCGCTCTCGCTTTCCACCGCCCGCGCGCTGACCGGCACTCTCTCTCAGACACACATGGTATTTCGGCCGGTTGCCAAGAACTCCGGAAAGCAGCTTCTGCCGAAGGAGGCTCGCCTCTTGCGGTTACCCTCTCCGAACTCCGGAATCGAGGCTTCTGCCTTTCTTGTTCTTAATGCAAGCGGAAAGCTTCTGCACTGTGTCTAGCGAGGAGAACGTGTGACAGGACAGCACATGTTTGTGCAGTATACCCCTGCCACTGATGTAAGCCCGAATTTGCAACACCCTATGCCACTCATGGTGTGACAGGTTTCTGTGCTGCGCAGGGCATTTCTCTGCATCTGGAAGTAAAGGGAAAGAGCAATTGTTGTCGCAGAGAGCAGCAACAGCAGTAGGGAGCAGCAGAAGGAAGTAGTGATCTTACTTCTTCCACACGACAACTAGCTACTAATCAGCAAGCGTGCGAGTGGCAGACGCTTTCCACTTGCAGTCTGAAAGTCTCGCGCACCAGATGCCTTTTAAACACCTTCCTTATTCGCCTGCCCGCAGCGCTCTCGCTTTCCACCGCCCGCGCGCTGACCGGCACTCTCTCTCAGACACACATGGTATTTCGGCCGGTTGCCAAGAACTCCGGAAAGCAGCTTCTGCCGAAGGAGGCTCGCCTCTTGCGGTTACCCTCTCCGAACTCCGGAATCGAGGCTTCTGCCTTTCTTGTTCTTAATGCAAGCGGAAAGTTTCTGCACTGTGTCTAGCGAGGAGAACGTGTGACAAGACAGCACATGTTTGTGCAGTATACCCCTGCCACTGATGTAAGCCCGAATTTGCAACACCCTATGCCACTCATGGTGTGACAGGTTTCTGTGCTGCGCAGGGCATTTCTCTGCATCTGGAAGTAAAGGGAAAGAGCAATTGTTGTCGCAGAGAGCAGCAACAGCAGTAGGGAGCAGCAGAAGGAAGTAGTGATCTTACTTCTTCCACACGACAACTAGCTACTAATCAGCAAGCGTGCGAGTGGCAGACGCTTTCCACTTGCAGTCTGAAAGTCTCGCGCACCAGATGCCTTTTAAACACCTTCCTTATTCGCCTGCCCGCAGCGCTCTCGCTTTCCACCGCCCGCGCGCTGACCGGCACTCTCTCTCAGACACACATGGTATTTCGGCCGGTTGCCAAGAACTCCGGAAAGCAGCTTCTGCCGAAGGAGGCTCGCCTCTTGCGGTTACCCTCTCCGAACTCCGGAATCGAGGCTTCTGCCTTTCTTGCTCTTAATGCAAGCGGAAAGCTTCTGCACTGTGTCTAGCGAGGAGAACGTGTGACAGGACAGCACATGTTTGTGCAGTATACCCCTGCCACTGATGTAAGCCCGAATTTGCAACACCCTATGCCACTCATGGTGTGACAGGTTTCTGTGCTGCGCAGGGCATTTCTCTGCATCTGGAAGTAAAGGGAAAGAGCAATTGTTGTCGCAGAGAGCAGCAACAGCAGTAGGGAGCAGCAGAAGGAAGTAGTGATCTTACTTCTTCCACACGACAACTAGCTACTAATCAGCAAGCGTGCGAGTGGCAGACGCTTTCCACTTGCAGTCTGAAAGTCTCGCGCACCAGATGCCTTTTAAACACCTTCCTTATTCGCCTGCCCGCAGCGCTCTCGCTTTCCACCGCCCGCGCGCTGACCGGCACTCTCTCTCAGACACACATGGTATTTCGGCCGGTTGCCAAGAACTCCGGAAAGCAGCTTCTGCCGAAGGAGGCTCGCCTCTTGCGGTTACCCTCTCCGAACTCCGGAATCGAGGCTTCTGCCTTTCTTGCTCTTAATGCAAGCGGAAAGCTTCTGCACTGTGTCTAGCGAGGAGAACGTGTGACAGGACAGCACATGTTTGTGCAGTATACCCCTGCCACTGATGTAAGCCCGAATTTGCAACACCCTATGCCACTCATGGTGTGACAGGTTTCTGTGCTGCGCAGGGCATTTCTCTGCATCTGGAAGTAAAGGGAAAGAGCAATTGTTGTCGCAGAGAGCAGCAACAGCAGTAGGGAGCAGCAGAAGGAAGTAGTGATCTTACTTCTTCCACACGACAACTAGCTACTAATCAGCAAGCGTGCGAGTGGCAGACGCTTTCCACTTGCAGTCTGAAAGTCTCGCGCACCAGATGCCTTTTAAACACCTTCCTTATTCGCCTGCCCGCAGCGCTCTCGCTTTCCACCGCCCGCGCGCTGACCGGCACTCTCTCTCAGACACACATGGTATTTCGGCCGGTTGCCAAGAACTCCGGAAAGCAGCTTCTGCCGAAGGAGGCTCGCCTCTTGCGGTTACCCTCTCCGAACTCCGGAATCGAGGCTTCTGCCTTTCTTGTTCTTAATGCAAGCGGAAAGCTTCTGCACTGTGTCTAGCGAGGAGAACGTGTGACAGGACAGCACATGTTTGTGCAGTATACCCCTGCCACTGATGTAAGCCCGAATTTGCAACACCCTATGCCACTCATGGTGTGACAGGTTTCTGTGCTGCGCAGGGCATTTCTCTGCATCTGGAAGTAAAGGGAAAGAGCAATTGTTGTCGCAGAGAGCAGCAACAGCAGTAGGGAGCAGCAGAAGGAAGTAGTGATCTTACTTCTTCCACACGACAACTAGCTGCTAATCAGCAAGCGTGCGAGTGGCAGACGCTTTCCACTTGCAGTCTGAAAGTCTCGCGCACCAGATGCCTTTTAAACACCTTCCTTATTCGCCTGCCCGCAGCGCTCTCGCTTTCCACCGCCCGCGCGCTGACCGGCACTCTCTCTCAGACACACATGGTATTTCGGCCGGTTGCCAAGAACTCCGGAAAGCAGCTTCTGCCGAAGGAGGCTCGCCTCTTGCGGTTACCCTCTCCGAACTCCGGAATCGAGGCTTCTGCCTTTCTTGTTCTTAATGCAAGCGGAAAGCTTCTGCAATGTGTCTAGCGAGGAGAACGTGTGACAGGACAGCACATGTTTGTGCAGTATACCCCTGCCACTGATGTAAGCCCGAATTTGCAACACCCTATGCCACTCATGGTGTGACAGGTTTCTGTGCTGCGCAGGGCATTTCTCTGCATCTGGAAGTAAAGGGAAAGAGCAATTGTTGTCGCAGAGAGCAGCAACAGCAGTAGGGAGCAGCAGAAGGAAGTAGTGATCTTACTTCTTCCACACGACAACTAGCTGCTAATCAGCAAGCGTGCGAGTGGCAGACGCTTTCCACTTGCAGTCTGAAAGTCTCGCGCACCAGATGCCTTTTAAACACCTTCCTTATTCGCCTGCCCGCAGCGCTCTCGCTTTCCACCGCCCGCGCGCTGACCGGCACTCTCTCTCAGACACACATGGTATTTCGGCCGGTTGCCAAGAACTCCGGAAAGCAGCTTCTGCCGAAGGAGGCTCGCCTCTTGCGGTTACCCTCTCCGAACTCCGGAATCGAGGCTTCTGCCTTTCTTGTTCTTAATGCAAGCGGAAAGCTTCTGCACTGTGTCTAGCGAGGAGAACGTGTGACAGGACAGCACATGTTTGTGCAGTATACCCCTGCCACTGATGTAAGCCCGAATTTGCAACACCCTATGCCACTCATGGTGTGACAGGTTTCTGTGCTGCGCAGGGCATTTCTCTGCATCTGGAAGTAAAGGGAAAGAGCAATTGTTGTCGCAGAGAGCAGCAACAGCAGTAGGGAGCAGCAGAAGGAAGTAGTGATCTTACTTCTTCCACACGACAACTAGCTACTAATCAGCAAGCGTGCGAGTGGCAGACGCTTTCCACTTGCAGTCTGAAAGTCTCGCGCACCAGATGCCTTTTAAACACCTTCCTTATTCGCCTGCCCGCAGCGCTCTTGCTTTGCACCGCCCGCGCGCTGACCGGCACTCTCTCTCAGACACACATGGTATTTCGGCCGGTTGCCAAGAACTCCGGAAAGCAGCTTCTGCCGAAGGAGGCTCGCCTCTTGCGGTTACCCTCTCCGAACTCCGGAATCGAGGCTTCTGCCTTTCTTGTTCTTAATGCAAGCGGAAAGCTTCTGCACTGTGTCTAGCGAGGAGAACGTGTGACAAGACAGCACATGTTTGTGCAGTATACCCCTGCCACTGATGTAAGCCCGAATTTGCAACACCCTATGCCACTCATGGTGTGACAGGTTTCTGTGCTGCGCAGGGCATTTCTCTGCATCTGGAAGTAAAGGGAAAGAGCAATTGTTGTCGCAGAGAGCAGCAACAGCAGTAGGGAGCAGCAGAAGGAAGTAGTGATCTTACTTCTTCCACACGACAACTAGCTACTTATCAGCAAGCGTGCGAGTGGCAGACGCTTTCCACTTGCAGTCTGAAAGTCTCGCGCACCAGATGCCTTTTAAACACCTTCCTTATTCGCCTGCCCGCAGCGCTCTCGCTTTCCACCGCCCGCGCGCTGACCGGCACTCTCTCTCAGACACACGTGGTATTTCGGCCGGTTGCCAAGAACTCCGGAAAGCAGCTTCTGCCGAAGGAGGCTCGCCTCTTGCGGTTACCCTCTCCGAACTCCGGAATCGAGGCTTCAGTCTTTCTTGTTCTTAATGCAAGCGGAAAGCTTCTGCACTGTGTCTAGCGAGGAGAACGTGTGACAGGACAGCACATGTTTGTGCAGTATACCCCTGCCACTGATGTAAGCCCGAATTTGCAACACCCTATGCCACTCATGGTGTGACAGGTTTCTGTGCTGCGCAGGGCATTTCTCTGCATCTGGAAGTAAAGGGAAAGAGCAATTGTTGTCGCAGAGAGCAGCAACAGCAGTAGGGAGCAGCAGAAGGAAGTAGTGATCTTACTTCTTCCACACGACAACTAGCTACTAATCAGCAAGCGTGCGAGTGGCAGACGCTTTCCACTTGCAGTCTGAAAGTCTCGCGCACCAGATGCCTTTTAAACACCTTCCTTATTCGCCTGCCCGCAGCGCTCTTGCTTTGCACCGCCCGCGCGCTGACCGGCACTCTCTCTCAGACACACATGGTATTTCGGCCGGTTGCCAAGAACTCCGGAAAGCAGCTTCTGCCGAAGGAGGCTCGCCTCTTGCGGTTACCCTCTCCGAACTCCGGAATCGAGGCTTCTTCCTTTCTTGTTCTTAATGCAAGCGGAAAGCTTCTGCACTGTGTCTAGCGAGGAGAACGTGTGACAAGACAGCACATGTTTGTGCAGTATACCCCTGCCACTGATGTAAGCCCGAATTTGCAACACCCTATGCCACTCATGGTGTGACAGGTTTCTGTGCTGCGCAGGGCATTTCTCTGCATCTGGAAGTAAAGGGAAAGAGCAATTGTTGTCGCAGAGAGCAGCAACAGCAGTAGGGAGCAGCAGAAGGAAGTAGTGATCTTACTTCTTCCACACGACAACTAGCTACTAATCAGCAAGCGTGCGAGTGGCAGACGCTTTCCACTAGCAGTCTGAAAGTCTCGCGCACCAGATGCCTTTTAAACACCTTCCTTATTCGCCTGCCCGCAGCGCTCTCGCTTTCCACCGCCCGCGCGCTGACCGGCACTCTCTCTCAGACACACATGGTATTTCGGCCGGTTGCCAAGAACTCCGGAAAGCAGCTTCTGCCGAAGGAGTCTCGCCTCTTGCGGTTACCCTCTCCGAACTCCGGAATCGAGGCTTCAGTCTTTCTTGTTCTTAATGCAAGCGGAAAGCTTCTGCACTGTGTCTAGCGAGGAGAACGTGTGACAGGACAGCACATGTTTGTGCAGTATACCCCTGCCACTGATGTAAGCCCGAATTTGCAACACCCTATGCCACTCATGGTGTGACAGGTTTCTGTGCTGCGCAGGGCATTTCTCTGCATCTGGAAGTAAAGGGAAAGAGCAATTGTTGTCGCAGAGAGCAGCAACAGCAGTAGGGAGCAGCAGAAGGAAGTAGTGATCTTACTTCTTCCACACGACAACTAGCTACTAATCAGCAAGCGTGCGAGTGGCAGACGCTTTCCACTTGCAGTCTGAAAGTCTCGCGCACCAGATGCCTTTTAAACACCTTCCTTATTCGCCTGCCCGCAGCGCTCTTGCTTTGCACCGCCCGCGCGCTGACCGGCACTCTCTCTCAGACACACATGGTATTTCGGCCGGTTGCCAAGAACTCCGGAAAGCAGCTTCTGCCGAAGGAGGCTCGCCTCTTGCGGTTACCCTCTCCGAACTCCGGAATCGAGGCTTCTGCCTTTCTTGCTCTTAATGCAAGCGGAAAGCTTCTGCACTGTGTCTAGCGAGGAGAACGTGTGACAGGACAGCACATGTTTGTGCAGTATACCCCTGCCACTGATGTAAGCCCGAATTTGCAACACCCTATGCCACTCATGGTGTGACAGGTTTCTGTGCTGCGCAGGGCATTTCTCTGCATCTGGAAGTAAAGGGAAAGAGCAATTGTTGTCACAGAGAGCAGCAACAGCAGTAGGGAGCAGCAGAAGGAAGTAGTGATCTTACTTCTTCCACACGACAACTAGCTACTAATCAGCAAGCGTGCGAGTGGCAGACGCTTTCCACTTGCAGTCTGAAAGTCTCGCGCACCAGATGCCTTTTAAACACCTTCCTTATTCGCCTGCCCGCAGCGCTCTCGCTTTCCACCGCCCGCGCGCTGACCGGCACTCTCTCTCAGACACACATGGTATTTCGGCCGGTTGCCAAGAACTCCGGAAAGCAGCTTCTGCCGAAGGAGGCTCGCCTCTTGCGGTTACCCTCTCCGAACTCCGGAATCGAGGCTTCTGCCTTTCTTGTTCTTAATGCAAGCGGAAAGCTTCTGCACTGTGTCTAGCGAGGAGAACGTGTGACAAGACAGCACATGTTTGTGCAGTATACCCCTGCCACTGATGTAAGCCCGAATTTGCAACACCCTATGCCACTCATGGTGTGACAGGTTTCTGTGCTGCGCAGGGCATTTCTCTGCATCTGGAAGTAAAGGGAAAGAGCAATTGTTGTCGCAGAGAGCAGCAACAGCAGTAGGGAGCAGCAGAAGGAAGTAGTGATCTTACTTCTTCCACACGACAACTAGCTACTTATCAGCAAGCGTGCGAGTGGCAGACGCTTTCCACTTGCAGTCTGAAAGTCTCGCGCACCAGATGCCTTTTAAACACCTTCCTTATTCGCCTGCCTGCAGCGCTCTCGCTTTCCACCGCCCGCGCGCTGACCGGCACTCTCTCTCAGACACACATGGTATTTCGGCCGGTTGCCAAGAACTCCGGAAAGCAGCTTCTGCCGAAGGAGGCTCGCCTCTTGCGGTTACCCTCTCCGAACTCCGGAATCGAGGCTTCTGCCTTTCTTGCTCTTAATGCAAGCGGAAAGCTTCTGCACTGTGTCTAGCGAGGAGAACGTGTGACAGGACAGCACATGTTTGTGCAGTATACCCCTGCCACTGATGTAAGCCCGAATTTGCAACACCCTATGCCACTCATGGTGTGACAGGTTTCTGTGCTGCGCAGGGCATTTCTCTGCATCTGGAAGTAAAGGGAAAGAGCAATTGTTGTCGCAGAGAGCAGCAACAGCAGTAGGGAGCAGCAGAAGGAAGTAGTGATCTTACTTCTTCCACACGACAACTAGCTACTAATCAGCAAGCGTGCGAGTGGCAGACGCTTTCCACTTGCAGTCTGAAAGTCTCGCGCACCAGATGCCTTTTAAACACCTTCCTTATTCGCCTGCCCGCAGCGCTCTTGCTTTGCACCGCCCGCGCGCTGACCGGCACTCTCTCTCAGACACACATGGTATTTCGGCCGGTTGCCAAGAACTCCGGAAAGCAGCTTCTGCCGAAGGAGGCTCGCCTCTTGCGGTTACCCTCTCCGAACTCCGGAATCGAGGCTTTTGCCTTTCTTGCTCTTAATGCAAGCGGAAAGCTTCTGCACTGTGTCTAGCGAGGAGAACGTGTGACAGGACAGCACATGTTTGTGCAGTATACCCCTGCCACTGATGTAAGCTCGAATTTGCAACACCCTATGCCACTCATGGTGTGACAGGTTTCTGTGCTGCGCAGGGCATTTCTCTGCATCTGGAAGTAAAGGGAAAGAGCAATTGTTGTCGCAGAGAGCAGCAACAGCAGTAGGGAGCAGCAGAAGGAAGTAGTGATCTTACTTCTTCCACACGACAACTAGCTACTAATCAGCAAGCGTGCGAGTGGCAGACGCTTTCCACTTGCAGTCTGAAAGTCTCCCGCACCAGATGCCTTTTAAACACCTTCCTTATTCGCCTGCCCGCAGCGCTCTCGCTTTCCACCGCCCGCGCGCTGACCGGCACTCTCTCTCAGACACACATGGTATTTCGGCCGGTTGCCAAGAACTCCGGAAAGCAGCTTCTGCCGAAGGAGGCTCGCCTCTTGCGGTTACCCTCTCCGAACTCCGGAATCGAGGCTTCTTCCTTTCTTGTTCTTAATGCAAGCGGAAAGCTTCTGCACTGTGTCTAGCGAGGAGAACGTGTGACAAGACAGCACATGTTTGTGCAGTATAACCCTGCCACTGATGTAAGCCCGAATTTGCAACACCCTATGCCACTCATGGTGTGACAGGTTTCTGTGCTGCGCAGGGCATTTCTCTGCATCTGGAAGTAAAGGGAAAGAGCAATTGTTGTCGCAGAGAGCAGCAACAGCAGTAGGGAGCAGCAGAAGGAAGTAGTGATCTTACTTCTTCCACACGACAACTAGCTACTAATCAGCAAGCGTGCGAGTGGCAGACGCTTTCCACTTGCAGTCTGAAAGTCTCGCGCACCAGATGCCTTTTAAACACCTTCCTTATTCGCCTGCCTGCAGCGCTCTCGCTTTCCACCGCCCGCGCGCTGACCGGCACTCTCTCTCAGACACACATGGTATTTCGGCCGGTTGCCAAGAACTCCGGAAAGCAGCTTCTGCCGAAGGAGTCTCGCCTCTTGCGGTTACCCTCTCCGAACTCCGGAATCGAGGCTTCAGTCTTTCTTGTTCTTAATGCAAGCGGAAAGCTTCTGCACTGTGTCTAGCGAGGAGAACGTGTGACAGGACAGCACATGTTTGTGCAGTATACCCCTGCCACTGATGTAAGCTCGAATTTGCAACACCCTATGCCACTCATGGTGTGACAGGTTTCTGTGCTGCGCAGGGCATTTCTCTGCATCTGGAAGTAAAGGGAAAGAGCAATTGTTGTCGCAGAGAGCAGCAACAGCAGTAGGGAGCAGCAGAAGGAAGTAGTGATCTTACTTCTTCCACACGACAACTAGCTACTAATCAGCAAGCGTGCGAGTGGCAGACGCTTTCCACTTGCAGTCTGAAAGTCTCCCGCACCAGATGCCTTTTAAACACCTTCCTTATTCGCCTGCCCGCAGCGCTCTCGCTTTCCACCGCCCGCGCGCTGACCGGCACTCTCTCTCAGACACACATGGTATTTCGGCCGGTTGCCAAGAACTCCGGAAAGCAGCTTCTGCCGAAGGAGGCTCGCCTCTTGCGGTTACCCTCTCCGAACTCCGGAATCGAGGCTTCTTCCTTTCTTGTTCTTAATGCAAGCGGAAAGCTTCTGCACTGTGTCTAGCGAGGAGAACGTGTGACAAGACAGCACATGTTTGTGCAGTATAACCCTGCCACTGATGTAAGCCCGAATTTGCAACACCCTATGCCACTCATGGTGTGACAGGTTTCTGTGCTGCGCAGGGCATTTCTCTGCATCTGGAAGTAAAGGGAAAGAGCAATTGTTGTCGCAGAGAGCAGCAACAGCAGTAGGGAGCAGCAGAAGGAAGTAGTGATCTTACTTCTTCCACACGACAACTAGCTACTAATCAGCAAGCGTGCGAGTGGCAGACGCTTTCCACTTGCAGTCTGAAAGTCTCGCGCACCAGATGCCTTTTAAACACCTTCCTTATTCGCCTGCCTGCAGCGCTCTCGCTTTCCACCGCCCGCGCGCTGACCGGCACTCTCTCTCAGACACACATGGTATTTCGGCCGGTTGCCAAGAACTCCGGAAAGCAGCTTCTGCCGAAGGAGTCTCGCCTCTTGCGGTTACCCTCTCCGAACTCCGGAATCGAGGCTTCAGTCTTTCTTGTTCTTAATGCAAGCGGAAAGCTTCTGCACTGTGTCTAGCGAGGAGAACGTGTGACAGGACAGCACATGTTTGTGCAGTATACCCCTGCCACTGATGTAAGCCCGAATTTGCAACACCCTATGCCACTCATGGTGTGACAGGTTTCTGTGCTGCGCAGGGCATTTCTCTGCATCTGGAAGTAAAGGGAAAGAGCAATTGTTGTCGCAGAGAGCAGCAACAGCAGTAGGGAGCAGCAGAAGGAAGTAGTGATCTTACTTCTTCCACACGACAACTAGCTACTAATCAGCAAGCGTGCGAGTGGCAGACGCTTTCCACTTGCAGTCTGAAAGTCTCGCGCACCAGATGCCTTTTAAACACCTTCCTTATTCGCCTGCCCGCAGCGCTCTCGCTTTCCACCGCCCGCGCGCTGACCGGCACTCTCTCTCAGACACACATGGTATTTCGGCCGGTTGCCAAGAACTCCGGAAAGCAGCTTCTGCCGAAGGAGGCTCGCCTCTTGCGGTTACCCTCTCCGAACTCCGGAATCGAGGCTTCTGCCTTTCTTGCTCTTAATGCAAGCGGAAAGCTTCTGCACTGTGTCTAGCGAGGAGAACGTGTGACAGGACAGCACATGTTTGTGCAGTATACCCCTGCCACTGATGTAAGCTCGAATTTGCAACACCCTATGCCACTCATGGTGTGACAGGTTTCTGTGCTGCGCAGGGCATTTCTCTGCATCTGGAAGTAAAGGGAAAGAGCAATTGTTGTCGCAGAGAGCAGCAACAGCAGTAGGGAGCAGCAGAAGGAAGTAGTGATCTTACTTCTTCCACACGACAACTAGCTACTAATCAGCAAGCGTGCGAGTGGCAGACGCTTTCCACTTGCAGTCTGAAAGTCTCCCGCACCAGATGCCTTTTAAACACCTTCCTTATTCGCCTGCCCGCAGCGCTCTCGCTTTCCACCGCCCGCGCGCTGACCGGCACTCTCTCTCAGACACACATGGTATTTCGGCCGGTTGCCAAGAACTCCGGAAA
This sequence comes from Cyanistes caeruleus, assembly GCF_971803275.1. NCBI lineage: Eukaryota > Metazoa > Chordata > Aves > Passeriformes > Paridae > Cyanistes > Cyanistes caeruleus. The sequence continues at coordinate 106,836 of NW_028255948.1, forward strand.
GCAGCTTCTGCCGAAGGAGGCTCGCCTCTTGCGGTTACCCTCTCCGAACTCCGGAATCGAGGCTTCTGCCTTTCTTGCTCTTAATGCAAGCGGAAAGCTTCTGCACTGTGTCTAGCGAGGAGAACGTGTGACAGGACAGCACATGTTTGTGCAGTATACCCCTGCCACTGATGTAAGCCCGAATTTGCAACACCCTATGCCACTCATGGTGTGACAGGTTTCTGTGCTGCGCAGGGCATTTCTCTGCATCTGGAAGTAAAGGGAAAGAGCAATTGTTGTCGCAGAGAGCAGCAACAGCAGTAGGGAGCAGCAGAAGGAAGTAGTGATCTTACTTCTTCCACACGACAACTAGCTACTAATCAGCAAGCGTGCGAGTGGCAGACGCTTTCCACTTGCAGTCTGAAAGTCTCCCGCACCAGATGCCTTTTAAACACCTTCCTTATTCGCCTGCCTGCAGCGCTCTCGCTTTCCACCGCCCGCGCGCTGACCGGCACTCTCTCTCAGACACACATGGTATTTCGGCCGGTTGCCAAGAACTCCGGAAAGCAGCTTCTGCCGAAGGAGGCTCGCCTCTTGCGGTTACCCTCTCCGAACTCCGGAATCGAGGCTTCTGCCTTTCTTGTTCTTAATGCAAGCGGAAAGCTTCTGCACTGTGTCTAGCGAGGAGAACGTGTGACAGGACAGCACATGTTTGTGCAGTATACCCCTGCCACTGATGTAAGCCCGAATTTGCAACACCCTATGCCACTCATGGTGTGACAGGTTTCTGTGCTGCGCAGGGCATTTCTCTGCATCTGGAAGTAAAGGGAAAGAGCAATTGTTGTCGCAGAGAGCAGCAACAGCAGTAGGGAGCAGCAGAAGGAAGTAGTGATCTTACTTCTTCCACACGACAACTAGCTACTAATCAGCAAGCGTGCGAGTGGCAGACGCTTTCCACTTGCAGTCTGAAAGTCTCGCGCACCAGATGCCTTTTAAACACCTTCCTTATTCGCCTGCCTGCAGCGCTCTTGCTTTGCACCGCCCGCGCGCTGACCGGCACTCTCTCTCAGACACACATGGTATTTCGGCCGGTTGCCAAGAACTCCGGAAAGCAGCTTCTGCCGAAGGAGGCTCGCCTCTTGCGGTTACCCTCTCCGAACTCCGGAATCGAGGCTTCTGCCTTTCTTGCTCTTAATGCAAGCGGAAAGCTTCTGCACTGTGTCTAGCGAGGAGAACGTGTGACAGGACAGCACATGTTTGTGCAGTATACCCCTGCCACTGATGTAAGCCCGAATTTGCAACTCCCTATGCCACTCATGGTGTGACAGGTTTCTGTGCTGCGCAGGGCATTTCTCTGCATCTGGAAGTAAAGGGAAAGAGCAATTGTTGTCGCAGAGAGCAGCAACAGCAGTAGGGAGCAGCAGAAGGAAGTAGTGATCTTACTTCTTCCACACGACAACTAGCTGCTAATCAGCAAGCGTGCGAGTGGCAGACGCTTTCCACTTGCAGTCTGAAAGTCTCGCGCACCAGATGCCTTTTAAACACCTTCCTTATTCGCCTGCCTGCAGCGCTCTCGCTTTCCACCGCCCGCGCGCTGACCGGCACTCTCTCTCAGACACACATGGTATTTCGGCCGGTTGCCAAGAACTCCGGAAAGCAGCTTCTGCCGAAGGAGGCTCGCCTCTTGCGGTTACCCTCTCCGAACTCCGGAATCGAGGCTTCTGCCTTTCTTGTTCTTAATGCAAGCGGAAAGCTTCTGCACTGTGTCTAGCGAGGAGAACGTGTGACAGGACAGCACATGTTTGTGCAGTATACCCCTGCCACTGATGTAAGCCCGAATTTGCAACACCCTATGCCACTCATGGTGTGACAGGTTTCTGTGCTGCGCAGGGCATTTCTCTGCATCTGGAAGTAAAGGGAAAGAGCAATTGTTGTCGCAGAGAGCAGAAACAGCAGTAGGGAGCAGCAGAAGGAAGTAGTGATCTTACTTCTTCCACACGACAACTAGCTACTAATCAGCAAGCGTGCGAGTGGCAGACGCTTTCCACTTGCAGTCTGAAAGTCTCCCGCACCAGATGCCTTTTAAACACCTTCCTTATTCGCCTGCCCGCAGCGCTCTCGCTTTCCACCGCCCGCGCGCTGACCGGCACTCTCTCTCAGACACACATGGTATTTCGGCCGGTTGCCAAGAACTCCGGAAAGCAGCTTCTGCCGAAGGAGGCTCGCCTCTTGCGGTTACCCTCTCCGAACTCCGGAATCGAGGCTTCTGCCTTTCTTGTTCTTAATGCAAGCGGAAAGCTTCTGCACTGTGTCTAGCGAGGAGAACGTGTGACAGGACAGCACATGTTTGTGCAGTATACCCCTGCCACTGATGTAAGCCCGAATTTGCAACTCCCTATGCCACTCATGGTGTGACAGGTTTCTGTGCTGCGCAGGGCATTTCTCTGCATCTGGAAGTAAAGGGAAAGAGCAATTGTTGTCGCAGAGAGCAGCAACAGCAGTAGGGAGCAGCAGAAGGAAGTAGTGATCTTACTTCTTCCACACGACAACTAGCTACTAATCAGCAAGCGTGCGAGTGGCAGACGCTTTCCACTTGCAGTCTGAAAGTCTCGCGCACCAGATGCCTTTTAAACACCTTCCTTATTCGCCTGCCTGCAGCGCTGTCGCTTTCCACCGCCCGCGCGCTGACCGGCACTCTCTCTCAGACACACATGGTATTTCGGCCGGTTGCCAAGAACTCCGGAAAGCAGCTTCTGCCGAAGGAGGCTCGCCTCTTGCGGTTACCCTCTCCGAACTCCGGAATCGAGGCTTCTGCCTTTCTTGTTCTTAATGCAAGCGGAAAGCTTCTGCACTGTGTCTAGCGAGGAGAACGTGTGACAGGACAGCACATGTTTGTGCAGTATACCCCTGCCACTGATGTAAGCCCGAATTTGCAACACCCTATGCCACTCATGGTGTGACAGGTTTCTGTGCTGCGCAGGGCATTTCTCTGCATCTGGAAGTAAAGGGAAAGAGCAATTGTTGTCGCAGAGAGCAGCAACAGCAGTAGGGAGCAGCAGAAGGAAGTAGTGATCTTACTTCTTCCACACGACAACTAGCTACTAATCAGCAAGCGTGCGAGTGGCAGACGCTTTCCACTTGCAGTCTGAAAGTCTCGCGCACCAGATGCCTTTTAAACACCTTCCTTATTCGCCTGCCCGCAGCGCTCTCGCTTTCCACCGCCCGCGCGCTGACCGGCACTCTCTCTCAGACACACATGGTATTTCGGCCGGTTGCCAAGAACTCCGGAAAGCAGCTTCTGCCGAAGGAGGCTCGCCTCTTGCGGTTACCCTCTCCGAACTCCGGAATCGAGGCTTCTGCCTTTCTTGCTCTTAGAGCAAGCGGAAAGCTTCTGCACTGTGTCTAGCGAGGAGAACGTGTGACAGGACAGCACATGTTTGTGCAGTATACCCCTGCCACTGATGTAAGCCCGAATTTGCAACACCCTATGCCACTCATGGTGTGACAGGTTTCTGTGCTGCGCAGGGCATTTCTCTGCATCTGGAAGTAAAGGGAAAGAGCAATTGTTGTCGCAGAGAGCAGCAACAGCAGTAGGGAGCAGCAGAAGGAAGTAGTGATCTTACTTCTTCCACACGACAACTAGCTACTAATCAGCAAGCGTGCGAGTGGCAGACGCTTTCCACTTGCAGTCTGAAAGTCTCGCGCACCAGATGCCTTTTAAACACCTTCCTTATTCGCCTGCCTGCAGCGCTCTCGCTTTCCACCGCCCGCGCGCTGACCGGCACTCTCTCTCAGACACACATGGTATTTCGGCCGGTTGCCAAGAACTCCGGAAAGCAGCTTCTGCCGAAGGAGGCTCGCCTCTTGCGGTTACCCTCTCCGAACTCCGGAATCGAGGCTTCTGCCTTTCTTGTTCTTAATGCAAGCGGAAAGCTTCTGCACTGTGTCTAGCGAGGAGAACGTGTGACAGGACAGCACATGTTTGTGCAGTATACCCCTGCCACTGATGTAAGCCCGAATTTGCAACTCCCTATGCCACTCATGGTGTGACAGGTTTCTGTGCTGCGCAGGGCATTTCTCTGCATCTGGAAGTAAAGGGAAAGAGCAATTGTTGTCGCAGAGAGCAGCAACAGCAGTAGGGAGCAGCAGAAGGAAGTAGTGATCTTACTTCTTCCACACGACAACTAGCTACTAATCAGCAAGCGTGCGAGTGGCAGACGCTTTCCACTTGCAGTCTGAAAGTCTCGCGCACCAGATGCCTTTTAAACACCTTCCTTATTCGCCTGCCTGCAGCGCTGTCGCTTTCCACCGCCCGCGCGCTGACCGGCACTCTCTCTCAGACACACATGGTATTTCGGCCGGTTGCCAAGAACTCCGGAAAGCAGCTTCTGCCGAAGGAGGCTCGCCTCTTGCGGTTACCCTCTCCGAACTCCGGAATCGAGGCTTCTGCCTTTCTTGTTCTTAATGCAAGCGGAAAGCTTCTGCACTGTGTCTAGCGAGGAGAACGTGTGACAGGACAGCACATGTTTGTGCAGTATACCCCTGCCACTGATGTAAGCCCGAATTTGCAACACCCTATGCCACTCATGGTGTGACAGGTTTCTGTGCTGCGCAGGGCATTTCTCTGCATCTGGAAGTAAAGGGAAAGAGCAATTGTTGTCGCAGAGAGCAGCAACAGCAGTAGGGAGCAGCAGAAGGAAGTAGTGATCTTACTTCTTCCACACGACAACTAGCTACTAATCAGCAAGCGTGCGAGTGGCAGACGCTTTCCACTTGCAGTCTGAAAGTCTCGCGCACCAGATGCCTTTTAAACACCTTCCTTATTCGCCTGCCCGCAGCGCTCTCGCTTTCCACCGCCCGCGCGCTGACCGGCACTCTCTCTCAGACACACATGGTATTTCGGCCGGTTGCCAAGAACTCCGGAAAGCAGCTTCTGCCGAAGGAGGCTCGCCTCTTGCGGTTACCCTCTCCGAACTCCGGAATCGAGGCTTCTGCCTTTCTTGCTCTTAGAGCAAGCGGAAAGCTTCTGCACTGTGTCTAGCGAGGAGAACGTGTGACAGGACAGCACATGTTTGTGCAGTATACCCCTGCCACTGATGTAAGCCCGAATTTGCAACACCCTATGCCACTCATGGTGTGACAGGTTTCTGTGCTGCGCAGGGCATTTCTCTGCATCTGGAAGTAAAGGGAAAGAGCAATTGTTGTCGCAGAGAGCAGCAACAGCAGTAGGGAGCAGCAGAAGGAAGTAGTGATCTTACTTCTTCCACACGACAACTAGCTACTAATCAGCAAGCGTGCGAGTGGCAGACGCTTTCCACTTGCAGTCTGAAAGTCTCGCGCACCAGATGCCTTTTAAACACCTTCCTTATTCGCCTGCCTGCAGCGCTCTCGCTTTCCACCGCCCGCGCGCTGACCGGCACTCTCTCTCAGACACACATGGTATTTCGGCCGGTTGCCAAGAACTCCGGAAAGCAGCTTCTGCCGAAGGAGGCTCGCCTCTTGCGGTTACCCTCTCCGAACTCCGGAATCGAGGCTTCTGCCTTTCTTGTTCTTAATGCAAGCGGAAAGCTTCTGCACTGTGTCTAGCGAGGAGAACGTGTGACAGGACAGCACATGTTTGTGCAGTATACCCCTGCCACTGATGTAAGCCCGAATTTGCAACACCCTATGCCACTCATGGTGTGACAGGTTTCTGTGCTGCGCAGGGCATTTCTCTGCATCTGGAAGTAAAGGGAAAGAGCAATTGTTGTCGCAGAGAGCAGCAACAGCAGTAGGGAGCAGCAGAAGGAAGTAGTGATCTTACTTCTTCCACACGACAACTAGCTACTAATCAGCAAGCGTGCGAGTGGCAGACGCTTTCCACTTGCAGTCTGAAAGTCTCGCGCACCAGATGCCTTTTAAACACCTTCCTTATTCGCCTGCCCGCAGCGCTCTCGCTTTCCACCGCCCGCGCGCTGACCGGCACTCTCTCTCAGACACACATGGTATTTCGGCCGGTTGCCAAGAACTCCGGAAAGCAGCTTCTGCCGAAGGAGGCTCGCCTCTTGCGGTTACCCTCTCCGAACTCCGGAATCGAGGCTTCTGCCTTTCTTGCTCTTAATGCAAGCGGAAAGCTTCTGCACTGTGTCTAGCGAGGAGAACGTGTGACAGGACAGCACATGTTTGTGCAGTATACCCCTGCCACTGATGTAAGCCCGAATTTGCAACACCCTATGCCACTCATGGTGTGACAGGTTTCTGTGCTGCGCAGGGCATTTCTCTGCATCTGGAAGTAAAGGGAAAGAGCAATTGTTGTCGCAGAGAGCAGCAACAGCAGTAGGGAGCAGCAGAAGGAAGTAGTGATCTTACTTCTTCCACACGACAACTAGCTACTAATCAGCAAGCGTGCGAGTGGCAGACGCTTTCCACTTGCAGTCTGAAAGTCTCGCGCACCAGATGCCTTTTAAACACCTTCCTTATTCGCCTGCCCGCAGCGCTCTCGCTTTCCACCGCCCGCGCGCTGACCGGCACTCTCTCTCAGACACACATGGTATTTCGGCCGGTTGCCAAGAACTCCGGAAAGCAGCTTCTGCCGAAGGAGGCTCGCCTCTTGCGGTTACCCTCTCCGAACTCCGGAATCGAGGCTTCTGCCTTTCTTGCTCTTAGAGCAAGCGGAAAGCTTCTGCACTGTGTCTAGCGAGGAGAACGTGTGACAGGACAGCACATGTTTGTGCAGTATACCCCTGCCACTGATGTAAGCCCGAATTTGCAACACCCTATGCCACTCATGGTGTGACAGGTTTCTGTGCTGCGCAGGGCATTTCTCTGCATCTGGAAGTAAAGGGAAAGAGCAATTGTTGTCGCAGAGAGCAGCAACAGCAGTAGGGAGCAGCAGAAGGAAGTAGTGATCTTACTTCTTCCACACGACAACTAGCTACTAATCAGCAAGCGTGCGAGTGGCAGACGCTTTCCACTTGCAGTCTGAAAGTCTCGCGCACCAGATGCCTTTTAAACACCTTCCTTATTCGCCTGCCTGCAGCGCTCTCGCTTTCCACCGCCCGCGCGCTGACCGGCACTCTCTCTCAGACACACATGGTATTTCGGCCGGTTGCCAAGAACTCCGGAAAGCAGCTTCTGCCGAAGGAGGCTCGCCTCTTGCGGTTACCCTCTCCGAACTCCGGAATCGAGGCTTCTGCCTTTCTTGTTCTTAATGCAAGCGGAAAGCTTCTGCACTGTGTCTAGCGAGGAGAACGTGTGACAGGACAGCACATGTTTGTGCAGTATACCCCTGCCACTGATGTAAGCCCGAATTTGCAACACCCTATGCCACTCATGGTGTGACAGGTTTCTGTGCTGCGCAGGGCATTTCTCTGCATCTGGAAGTAAAGGGAAAGAGCAATTGTTGTCGCAGAGAGCAGCAACAGCAGTAGGGAGCAGCAGAAGGAAGTAGTGATCTTACTTCTTCCACACGACAACTAGCTACTAATCAGCAAGCGTGCGAGTGGCAGACGCTTTCCACTTGCAGTCTGAAAGTCTCGCGCACCAGATGCCTTTTAAACACCTTCCTTATTCGCCTGCCCGCAGCGCTCTCGCTTTCCACCGCCCGCGCGCTGACCGGCACTCTCTCTCAGACACACATGGTATTTCGGCCGGTTGCCAAGAACTCCGGAAAGCAGCTTCTGCCGAAGGAGGCTCGCCTCTTGCGGTTACCCTCTCCGAACTCCGGAATCGAGGCTTCTGCCTTTCTTGCTCTTAATGCAAGCGGAAAGCTTCTGCACTGTGTCTAGCGAGGAGAACGTGTGACAGGACAGCACATGTTTGTGCAGTATACCCCTGCCACTGATGTAAGCCCGAATTTGCAACACCCTATGCCACTCATGGTGTGACAGGTTTCTGTGCTGCGCAGGGCATTTCTCTGCATCTGGAAGTAAAGGGAAAGAGCAATTGTTGTCGCAGAGAGCAGCAACAGCAGTAGGGAGCAGCAGAAGGAAGTAGTGATCTTACTTCTTCCACACGACAACTAGCTACTAATCAGCAAGCGTGCGAGTGGCAGACGCTTTCCACTTGCAGTCTGAAAGTCTCGCGCACCAGATGCCTTTTAAACACCTTCCTTATTCGCCTGCCCGCAGCGCTCTCGCTTTCCACCGCCCGCGCGCTGACCGGCACTCTCTCTCAGACACACATGGTATTTCGGCCGGTTGCCAAGAACTCCGGAAAGCAGCTTCTGCCGAAGGAGGCTCGCCTCTTGCGGTTACCCTCTCCGAACTCCGGAATCGAGGCTTCTGCCTTTCTTGCTCTTAGAGCAAGCGGAAAGCTTCTGCACTGTGTCTAGCGAGGAGAACGTGTGACAGGACAGCACATGTTTGTGCAGTATACCCCTGCCACTGATGTAAGCCCGAATTTGCAACACCCTATGCCACTCATGGTGTGACAGGTTTCTGTGCTGCGCAGGGCATTTCTCTGCATCTGGAAGTAAAGGGAAAGAGCAATTGTTGTCGCAGAGAGCAGCAACAGCAGTAGGGAGCAGCAGAAGGAAGTAGTGATCTTACTTCTTCCACACGACAACTAGCTACTAATCAGCAAGCGTGCGAGTGGCAGACGCTTTCCACTTGCAGTCTGAAAGTCTCGCGCACCAGATGCCTTTTAAACACCTTCCTTATTCGCCTGCCTGCAGCGCTCTCGCTTTCCACCGCCCGCGCGCTGACCGGCACTCTCTCTCAGACACACATGGTATTTCGGCCGGTTGCCAAGAACTCCGGAAAGCAGCTTCTGCCGAAGGAGGCTCGCCTCTTGCGGTTACCCTCTCCGAACTCCGGAATCGAGGCTTCTGCCTTTCTTGTTCTTAATGCAAGCGGAAAGCTTCTGCACTGTGTCTAGCGAGGAGAACGTGTGACAGGACAGCACATGTTTGTGCAGTATACCCCTGCCACTGATGTAAGCCCGAATTTGCAACACCCTATGCCACTCATGGTGTGACAGGTTTCTGTGCTGCGCAGGGCATTTCTCTGCATCTGGAAGTAAAGGGAAAGAGCAATTGTTGTCGCAGAGAGCAGCAACAGCAGTAGGGAGCAGCAGAAGGAAGTAGTGATCTTACTTCTTCCACACGACAACTAGCTACTAATCAGCAAGCGTGCGAGTGGCAGACGCTTTCCACTTGCAGTCTGAAAGTCTCGCGCACCAGATGCCTTTTAAACACCTTCCTTATTCGCCTGCCCGCAGCGCTCTCGCTTTCCACCGCCCGCGCGCTGACCGGCACTCTCTCTCAGACACACATGGTATTTCGGCCGGTTTCCAAGAACTCCGGAAAGCAGCTTCTGCCGAAGGAGGCTCGCCTCTTGCGGTTACCCTCTCCGAACTCCGGAATCGAGGCTTCTGCCTTTCTTGTTCTTAATGTAAGCGGAAAGCTTCTGCACTGTGTCTAGCGAGGAGAACGTGTGACAGGACAGCACATGTTTGTACAGTATACCCCTGCCACTGATGTAAGCCCGAATTTGCAACTCCCTATGCCACTCATGGTGTGACAGGTTTCTGTGCTGCGCAGGGCATTTCTCTGCATCTGGAAGTAAAGGGAAAGAGCAATTGTTGTCGCAGAGAGCAGCAACAGCAGTAGGGAGCAGCAGAAGGAAGTAGTGATCTTACTTCTTCCACACGACAACTAGCTACTAATCAGCAAGCGTGCGAGTGGCAGACGCTTTCCACTTGCAGTCTGAAAGTCTCCCGCACCAGATGCCTTTTAAACACCTTCCTTATTCGCCTGCCCGCAGCGCTCTCGCTTTCCACCGCCCGCGCGCTGACCGGCACTCTCTCTCAGACACACATGGTATTTCGGCCGGTTGCCAAGAACTCCGGAAAGCAGCTTCTGCCGAAGGAGGCTCGCCTCTTGCGGTTACCCTCTCCGAACTCCGGAATCGAGGCTTCTGCCTTTCTTGCTCTTAATGCAAGCGGAAAGCTTCTGCACTGTGTCTAGCGAGGAGAACGTGTGACAGGACAGCACATGTTTGTGCAGTATACCCCTGCCACTGATGTAAGCCCGAATTTGCAACACCCTATGCCACTCATGGTGTGACAGGTTTCTGTGCTGCGCAGGGCATTTCTCTGCATCTGGAAGTAAAGGGAAAGAGCAATTGTTGTCGCAGAGAGCAGCAACAGCAGTAGGGAGCAGCAGAAGGAAGTAGTGATCTTACTTCTTCCACACGACAACTAGCTACTAATCAGCAAGCGTGCGAGTGGCAGACGCTTTCCACTTGCAGTCTGAAAGTCTCGCGCACCAGATGCCTTTTAAACACCTTCCTTATTCGCCTGCCTGCAGCGCTCTCGTTTTCCACCGCCCGCGCGCTGACCGGCACTCTCTCTCAGACACACATGGTATTTCGGCCGGTTGCCAAGAACTCCGGAAAGCAGCTTCTGCCGAAGGAGGCTCGCCTCTTGCGGTTACCCTCTCCGAACTCCGGAATCGAGGCTTCTGCCTTTCTTGTTCTTAATGCAAGCGGAAAGCTTCTGCACTGTGTCTAGCGAGGAGAACGTGTGACAGGACAGCACATGTTTGTGCAGTATACCCCTGCCACTGATGTAAGCCCGAATTTGCAACACCCTATGCCACTCATGGTGTGACAGGTTTCTGTGCTGCGCAGGGCATTTCTCTGCATCTGGAAGTAAAGGGAAAGAGCAATTGTTGTCGCAGAGAGCAGCAACAGCAGTAGGGAGCAGCAGAAGGAAGTAGTGATCTTACTTCTTCCACACGACAACTAGCTACTAATCAGCAAGCGTGCGAGTGGCAGACGCTTTCCACTTGCAGTCTGAAAGTCTCGCGCACCAGATGCCTTTTAAACACCTTCCTTATTCGCCTGCCCGCAGCGCTCTCGCTTTCCACCGCCCGCGCGCTGACCGGCACTCTCTCTCAGACACACATGGTATTTCGGCCGGTTGCCAAGAACTCCGGAAAGCAGCTTCTGCCGAAGGAGGCTCGCCTCTTGCGGTTACCCTCTCCGAACTCCGGAATCGAGGCTTCTGCCTTTCTTGTTCTTAATGTAAGCGGAAAGCTTCTGCACTGTGTCTAGCGAGGAGAACGTGTGACAGGACAGCACATGTTTGTGCAGTATACCCCTGCCACTGATGTAAGCCCGAATTTGCAACTCCCTATGCCACTCATGGTGTGACAGGTTTCTGTGCTGCGCAGGGCATTTCTCTGCATCTGGAAGTAAAGGGAAAGAGCAATTGTTGTCGCAGAGAGCAGCAACAGCAGTAGGGAGCAGCAGAAGGAAGTAGTGATCTTACTTCTTCCACACGACAACTAGCTACTAATCAGCAAGCGTGCGAGTGGCAGACGCTTTCCACTTGCAGTCTGAAAGTCTCGCGCACCAGATGCCTTTTAAACACCTTCCTTATTCGCCTGCCCGCAGCGCTCTCGCTTTCCACCGCCCGCGCGCTGACCGGCACTCTCTCTCAGACACACATGGTATTTCGGCCGGTTGCCAAGAACTCCGGAAAGCAGCTTCTGCCGAAGGAGGCTCGCCTCTTGCGGTTACCCTCTCCGAACTCCGGAATCGAGGCTTCTGCCTTTCTTGCTCTTAATGCAAGCGGAAAGCTTCTGCACTGTGTCTAGCGAGGAGAACGTGTGACAGGACAGCACATGTTTGTGCAGTATACCCCTGCCACTGATGTAAGCCCGAATTTGCAACACCCTATGCCACTCATGGTGTGACAGGTTTCTGTGCTGCGCAGGGCATTTCTCTGCATCTGGAAGTAAAGGGAAAGAGCAATTGTTGTCGCAGAGAGCAGCAACAGCAGTAGGGAGCAGCAGAAGGAAGTAGTGATCTTACTTCTTCCACACGACAACTAGCTACTAATCAGCAAGCGTGCGAGTGGCAGACGCTTTCCACTTGCAGTCTGAAAGTCTCCCGCACCAGATGCCTTTTAAACACCTTCCTTATTCGCCTGCCCGCAGCGCTCTCGCTTTCCACCGCCCGCGCGCTGACCGGCACTCTCTCTCAGACACACATGGTATTTCGGCCGGTTGCCAAGAACTCCGGAAAGCAGCTTCTGCCGAAGGAGGCTCGCCTCTTGCGGTTACCCTCTCCGAACTCCGGAATCGAGGCTTCTGCCTTTCTTGCTCTTAGAGCAAGCGGAAAGCTTCTGCACTGTGTCTAGCGAGGAGAACGTGTGACAGGACAGCACATGTTTGTGCAGTATACCCCTGCCACTGATGTAAGCCCGAATTTGCAACACCCTATGCCACTCATGGTGTGACAGGTTTCTGTGCTGCGCAGGGCATTTCTCTGCATCTGGAAGTAAAGGGAAAGAGCAATTGTTGTCGCAGAGAGCAGCAACAGCAGTAGGGAGCAGCAGAAGGAAGTAGTGATCTTACTTCTTCCACACGACAACTAGCTACTAATCAGCAAGCGTGCGAGTGGCAGACGCTTTCCACTTGCAGTCTGAAAGTCTCGCGCACCAGATGCCTTTTAAACACCTTCCTTATTCGCCTGCCTGCAGCGCTCTCGCTTTCCACCGCCCGCGCGCTGACCGGCACTCTCTCTCAGACACACATGGTATTTCGGCCGGTTGCCAAGAACTCCGGAAAGCAGCTTCTGCCGAAGGAGGCTCGCCTCTTGCGGTTACCCTCTCCGAACTCCGGAATCGAGGCTTCTGCCTTTCTTGTTCTTAATGCAAGCGGAAAGCTTCTGCACTGTGTCTAGCGAGGAGAACGTGTGACAGGACAGCACATGTTTGTGCAGTATACCCCTGCCACTGATGTAAGCCCGAATTTGCAACACCCTATGCCACTCATGGTGTGACAGGTTTCTGTGCTGCGCAGGGCATTTCTCTGCATCTGGAAGTAAAGGGAAAAAGCAATTGTTGTCGCAGAGAGCAGCAACAGCAGTAGGGAGCAGCAGAAGGAAGTAGTGATCTTACTTCTTCCACACGACAACTAGCTACTAATCAGCAAGCGTGCGAGTGGCAGACGCTTTCCACTTGCAGTCTGAAAGTCTCGCGCACCAGATGCCTTTTAAACACCTTCCTTATTCGCCTGCCTGCAGCGCTCTCGTTTTCCACCGCCCGCGCGCTGACCGGCACTCTCTCTCAGACACACATGGTATTTCGGCCGGTTGCCAAGAACTCCGGAAAGCAGCTTCTGCCGAAGGAGGCTCGCCTCTTGCGGTTACCCTCTCCGAACTCCGGAATCGAGGCTTCTGCCTTTCTTGTTCTTAATGCAAGCGGAAAGCTTCTGCACTGTGTCTAGCGAGGAGAACGTGTGACAGGACAGCACATGTTTGTGCAGTATACCCCTGCCACTGATGTAAGCCCGAATTTGCAACACCCTATGCCACTCATGGTGTGACAGGTTTCTGTGCTGCGCAGGGCATTTCTCTGCATCTGGAAGTAAAGGGAAAGAGCAATTGTTGTCGCAGAGAGCAGCAACAGCAGTAGGGAGCAGCAGAAGGAAGTAGTGATCTTACTTCTTCCACACGACAACTAGCTACTAATCAGCAAGCGTGCGAGTGGCAGACGCTTTCCACTTGCAGTCTGAAAGTCTCGCGCACCAGATGCCTTTTAAACACCTTCCTTATTCGCCTGCCTGCAGCGCTCTCGCTTTCCACCGCCCGCGCGCTGACCGGCACTCTCTCTCAGACACACATGGTATTTCGGCCGGTTGCCAAGAACTCCGGAAAGCAGCTTCTGCCGAAGGAGGCTCGCCTCTTGCGGTTACCCTCTCCGAACTCCGGAATCGAGGCTTCTGCCTTTCTTGCTCTTAATGCAAGCGGAAAGCTTCTGCACTGTGTCTAGCGAGGAGAACGTGTGACAGGACAGCACATGTTTGTGCAGTATACCCCTGCCACTGATGTAAGCCCGAATTTGCAACACCCTATGCCACTCATGGTGTGACAGGTTTCTGTGCTGCGCAGGGCATTTCTCTGCATCTGGAAGTAAAGGGAAAGAGCAATTGTTGTCGCAGAGAGCAGCAACAGCAGTAGGGAGCAGCAGAAGGAAGTAGTGATCTTACTTCTTCCACACGACAACTAGCTACTAATCAGCAAGCGTGCGAGTGGCAGACGCTTTCCACTTGCAGTCTGAAAGTCTCGCGCACCAGATGCCTTTTAAACACCTTCCTTATTCGCCTGCCTGCAGCGCTCTTGCTTTCCACCGCCCGCGCGCTGACCGGCACTCTCTCTCAGACACACATGGTATTTCGGCCGGTTGCCAAGAACTCCGGAAAGCAGCTTCTGCCGAAGGAGGCTCGCCTCTTGCGGTTACCCTCTCCGAACTCCGGAATCGAGGCTTCTGCCTTTCTTGCTCTTAATGCAAGCGGAAAGCTTCTGCACTGTGTCTAGCGAGGAGAACGTGTGACAGGACAGCACATGTTTGTGCAGTATACCCCTGCCACTGATGTAAGCCCGAATTTGCAACACCCTATGCCACTCATGGTGTGACAGGTTTCTGTGCTGCGCAGGGCATTTCTCTGCATCTGGAAGTAAAGGGAAAGAGCAATTGTTGTCGCAGAGAGCAGCAACAGCAGTAGGGAGCAGCAGAAGGAAGTAGTGATCTTACTTCTTCCACACGACAACTAGCTACTAATCAGCAAGCGTGCGAGTGGCAGACGCTTTCCACTTGCAGTCTGAAAGTCTCGCGCACCAGATGCCTTTTAAACACCTTCCTTATTCGCCTGCCTGCAGCGCTCTTGCTTTGCACCGCCCGCGCGCTGACCGGCACTCTCTCTCAGACACACATGGTATTTCGGCCGGTTGCCAAGAACTCCGGAAAGCAGCTTCTGCCGAAGGAGGCTCGCCTCTTGCGGTTACCCTCTCCGAACTCCGGAATCGAGGCTTCTGCCTTTCTTGCTCTTAATGCAAGCGGAAAGCTTCTGCACTGTGTCTAGCGAGGAGAACGTGTGACAGGACAGCACATGTTTGTGCAGTATACCCCTGCCACTGATGTAAGCCCGAATTTGCAACACCCTATGCCACTCATGGTGTGACAGGTTTCTGTGCTGCGCAGGGCATTTCTCTGCATCTGGAAGTAAAGGGAAAGAGCAATTGTTGTCGCAGAGAGCAGCAACAGCAGTAGGGAGCAGCAGAAGGAAGTAGTGATCTTACTTCTTCCACACGACAACTAGCTACTAATCAGCAAGCGTGCGAGTGGCAGACGCTTTCCACTTGCAGTCTGAAAGTCTCGCGCACCAGATGCCTTTTAAACACCTTCCTTATTCGCCTGCCTGCAGCGCTCTCGTTTTCCACCGCCCGCGCGCTGACCGGCACTCTCTCTCAGACACACATGGTATTTCGGCCGGTTGCCAAGAACTCCGGAAAGCAGCTTCTGCCGAAGGAGGCTCGCCTCTTGCGGTTACCCTCTCCGAACTCCGGAATCGAGGCTTCTGCCTTTCTTGTTCTTAATGCAAGCGGAAAGCTTCTGCACTGTGTCTAGCGAGGAGAACGTGTGACAGGACAGCACATGTTTGTGCAGTATACCCCTGCCACTGATGTAAGCCCGAATTTGCAACACCCTATGCCACTCATAGTGTGACAGGTTTCTGTGCTGCGCAGGGCATTTCTCTGCATCTGGAAGTAAAGGGAAAGAGCAATTGTTGTCGCAGAGAGCAGCAACAGCAGTAGGGAGCAGCAGAAGGAAGTAGTGATCTTACTTCTTCCACACGACAACTAGCTACTAATCAGCAAGCGTGCGAGTGGCAGACGCTTTCCACTTGCAGTCTGAAAGTCTCCCGCACCAGATGCCTTTTAAACACCTTCCTTATTCGCCTGCCTGCAGCGCTCTCGCTTTCCACCGCCCGCGCGCTGACCGGCACTCTCTCTCAGACACACATGGTATTTCGGCCGGTTGCCAAGAACTCCGGAAAGCAGCTTCTGCCGAAGGAGGCTCGCCTCTTGCGGTTACCCTCTCCGAACTCCGGAATCGAGGCTTCTGCCTTTCTTGTTCTTAATGCAAGCGGAAAGCTTCTGCACTGTGTCTAGCGAGGAGAACGTGTGACAGGACAGCACATGTTTGTGCAGTATACCCCTGCCACTGATGTAAGCCCGAATTTGCAACACCCTATGCCACTCATGGTGTGACAGGTTTCTGTGCTGCGCAGGGCATTTCTCTGCATCTGGAAGTAAAGGGAAAGAGCAATTGTTGTCGCAGAGAGCAGCAACAGCAGTAGGGAGCAGCAGAAGGAAGTAGTGATCTTACTTCTTCCACACGACAACTAGCTACTAATCAGCAAGCGTGCGAGTGGCAGACGCTTTCCACTTGCAGTCTGAAAGTCTCCCGCACCAGATGCCTTTTAAACACCTTCCTTATTCGCCTGCCCGCAGCGCTCTCGCTTTCCACCGCCCGCGCGCTGACCGGCACTCTCTCTCAGACACACATGGTATTTCGGCCGATTGCCAAGAACTCCGGAAAGCAGCTTCTGCCGAAGGAGGCTCGCCTCTTGCGGTTACCCTCTCCGAACTCCGGAATCGAGGCTTCTGCCTTTCTTGTTCTTAATGTAAGCGGAAAGCTTCTGCACTGTGTCTAGCGAGGAGAACGTGTGACAGGACAGCACATGTTTGTGCAGTATACCCCTGCCACTGATGTAAGCCCGAATTTGCAACTCCCTATGCCACTCATGGTGTGACAGGTTTCTGTGCTGCGCAGGGCATTTCTCTGCATCTGGAAGTAAAGGGAAAGAGCAATTGTTGTCGCAGAGAGCAGCAACAGCAGTAGGGAGCAGCAGAAGGAAGTAGTGATCTTACTTCTTCCACACGACAACTAGCTACTAATCAGCAAGCGTGCGAGTGGCAGACGCTTTCCACTTGCAGTCTGAAAGTCTCGCGCACCAGATGCCTTTTAAACACCTTCCTTATTCGCCTGCCCGCAGCGCTCTCGCTTTCCGCCGCCCGCGCGCTGACCGGCACTCTCTCTCAGACACACGTGGTATTTCGGCCGGTTGCCAAGAACTCCGGAAAGCAGCTTCTGCCGAAGGAGGCTCGCCTCTTGCGGTTACCCTCTCCGAACTCCGGAATCGAGGCTTCAGTCTTTCTTGTTCTTAATGCAAGCGGAAAGCTTCTGCACTGTGTCTAGCGAGGAGAACGTGTGACAGGACAGCACATGTTTGTGCAGTATACCCCTGCCACTGATGTAAGCCCGAATTTGCAACACCCTATGCCACTCATGGTGTGACAGGTTTCTGTGCTGCGCAGGGCATTTCTCTGCATCTGGAAGTAAAGGGAAAGAGCAATTGTTGTCGCAGAGAGCAGCAACAGCAGTAGGGAGCAGCAGAAGGAAGTAGTGATCTTACTTCTTCCACACGACAACTAGCTACTAATCAGCAAGCGTGCGAGTGGCAGACGCTTTCCACTTGCAGTCTGAAAGTCTCGCGCACCAGATGCCTTTTAAACACCTTCCTTATTCGCCTGCCCGCAGCGCTCTTGCTTTGCACCGCCCGCGCGCTGACCGGCACTCTCTCTCAGACACACATGGTATTTCGGCCGGTTGCCAAGAACTCCGGAAAGCAGCTTCTGCCGAAGGAGGCTCGCCTCTTGCGGTTACCCTCTCCGAACTCCGGAATCGAGGCTTTTGCCTTTCTTGCTCTTAATGCAAGCGGAAAGCTTCTGCACTGTGTCTAGCGAGGAGAACGTGTGACAGGACAGCACATGTTTGTGCAGTATACCCCTGCCACTGATGTAAGCTCGAATTTGCAACACCCTATGCCACTCATGGTGTGACAGGTTTCTGTGCTGCGCAGGGCATTTCTCTGCATCTGGAAGTAAAGGGAAAGAGCAATTGTTGTCGCAGAGAGCAGCAACAGCAGTAGGGAGCAGCAGAAGGAAGTAGTGATCTTACTTCTTCCACACGACAACTAGCTACTAATCAGCAAGCGTGCGAGTGGCAGACGCTTTCCACTTGCAGTCTGAAAGTCTCCCGCACCAGATGCCTTTTAAACACCTTCCTTATTCGCCTGCCCGCAGCGCTCTCGCTTTCCACCGCCCGCGCGCTGACCGGCACTCTCTCTCAGACACACATGGTATTTCGGCCGGTTGCCAAGAACTCCGGAAAGCAGCTTCTGCCGAAGGAGGCTCGCCTCTTGCGGTTACCCTCTCCGAACTCCGGAATCGAGGCTTCTGCCTTTCTTGTTCTTAATGCAAGCGGAAAGCTTCTGCACTGTGTCTAGCGAGGAGAACGTGTGACAAGACAGCACATGTTTGTGCAGTATACCCCTGCCACTGATGTAAGCCCGAATTTGCAACACCCTATGCCACTCATGGTGTGACAGGTTTCTGTGCTGCGCAGGGCATTTCTCTGCATCTGGAAGTAAAGGGAAAGAGCAATTGTTGTCGCAGAGAGCAGCAACAGCAGTAGGGAGCAGCAGAAGGAAGTAGTGATCTTACTTCTTCCACACGACAACTAGCTACTAATCAGCAAGCGTGCGAGTGGCAGACGCTTTCCACTTGCAGTCTGAAAGTCTCGCGCACCAGATGCCTTTTAAACACCTTCCTTATTCGCCTGCCCGCAGCGCTCTTGCTTTGCACCGCCCGCGCGCTGACCGGCACTCTCTCTCAGACACACATGGTATTTCGGCCGGTTGCCAAGAACTCCGGAAAGCAGCTTCTGCCGAAGGAGGCTCGCCTCTTGCGGTTACCCTCTCCGAACTCCGGAATCGAGGCTTTTGCCTTTCTTGCTCTTAATGCAAGCGGAAAGCTTCTGCACTGTGTCTAGCGAGGAGAACGTGTGACAGGACAGCACATGTTTGTGCAGTATACCCCTGCCACTGATGTAAGCTCGAATTTGCAACACCCTATGCCACTCATGGTGTGACAGGTTTCTGTGCTGCGCAGGGCATTTCTCTGCATCTGGAAGTAAAGGGAAAGAGCAATTGTTGTCGCAGAGAGCAGCAACAGCAGTAGGGAGCAGCAGAAGGAAGTAGTGATCTTACTTCTTCCACACGACAACTAGCTACTAATCAGCAAGCGTGCGAGTGGCAGACGCTTTCCACTTGCAGTCTGAAAGTCTCCCGCACCAGATGCCTTTTAAACACCTTCCTTATTCGCCTGCCCGCAGCGCTCTCGCTTTCCACCGCCCGCGCGCTGACCGGCACTCTCTCTCAGACACACATGGTATTTCGGCCGGTTGCCAAGAACTCCGGAAAGCAGCTTCTGCCGAAGGAGGCTCGCCTCTTGCGGTTACCCTCTCCGAACTCCGGAATCGAGGCTTCACTCTTTCTTGTTCTTAATGCAAGCGGAAAGCTTCTGCACTGTGTCTAGCGAGGAGAACGTGTGACAGGACAGCACATGTTTGTGCAGTATACCCCTGCCACTGATGTAAGCCCGAATTTGCAACACCCTATGCCACTCATGGTGTGACAGGTTTCTGTGCTGCGCAGGGCATTTCTCTGCATCTGGAAGTAAAGGGAAAGAGCAATTGTTGTCGCAGAGAGCAGCAACAGCAGTAGGGAGCAGCAGAAGGAAGTAGTGATCTTACTTCTTCCACACGACAACTAGCTACTAATCAGCAAGCGTGCGAGTGGCAGACGCTTTCCACTTGCAGTCTGAAAGTCTCGCGCACCAGATGCCTTTTAAACACCTTCCTTATTCGCCTGCCCGCAGCGCTCTTGCTTTGCACCGCCCGCGCGCTGACCGGCACTCTCTCTCAGACACACATGGTATTTCGGCCGGTTGCCAAGAACTCCGGTAAGCAGCTTCTGCCGAAGGAGGCTCGCCTCTTGCGGTTACCCTCTCCGAACTCCGGAATCGAGGCTTCTGCCTTTCTTCCTCTTAATGCAAGCGGAAAGCTTCTGCACTGTGTCTAGCGAGGAGAACGTGTGACAGGACAGCACATGTTTGTGCAGTATACCCCTGCCACTGATGTAAGCCCGAATTTGCAACACCCTATGCCACTCATGGTGTGACAGGTTTCTGTGCTGCGCAGGGCATTTCTCTGCATCTGGAAGTAAAGGGAAAGAGCAATTGTTGTCGCAGAGAGCAGCAACAGCAGTAGGGAGCAGCAGAAGGAAGTAGTGATCTTACTTCTTCCACACGACAACTAGCTACTAATCAGCAAGCGTGCGAGTGGCAGACGCTTTCCACTTGCAGTCTGAAAGTCTCGCGCACCAGATGCCTTTTAAACACCTTCCTTATTCGCCTGCCTGCAGCGCTCTTGCTTTGCACCGCCCGCGCGCTGACCGGCACTCTCTCTCAGACACACATGGTATTTCGGCCGGTTGCCAAGAACTCCGGAAAGCAGCTTCTGCCGAAGGAGGCTCGCCTCTTGCGGTTACCCTCTCCGAACTCCGGAATCGAGGCTTCTGCCTTTCTTGCTCTTAATGCAAGCGGAAAGCTTCTGCACTGTGTCTAGCGAGGAGAACGTGTGACAGGACAGCACATGTTTGTGCAGTATACCCCTGCCACTGATGTAAGCCCGAATTTGCAACACCCTATGCCACTCATGGTGTGACAGGTTTCTGTGCTGCGCAGGGCATTTCTCTGCATCTGGAAGTAAAGGGAAAGAGCAATTGTTGTCGCAGAGAGCAGCAACAGCAGTAGGGAGCAGCAGAAGGAAGTAGTGATCTTACTTCTTCCACACGACAACTAGCTACTAATCAGCAAGCGTGCGAGTGGCAGACGCTTTCCACTTGCAGTCTGAAAGTCTCGCGCACCAGATGCCTTTTAAACACCTTCCTTATTCGCCTGCCTGCAGCGCTCTTGCTTTGCACCGCCCGCGCGCTGACCGGCACTCTCTCTCAGACACACATGGTATTTCGGCCGGTTGCCAAGAACTCCGGAAAGCAGCTTCTGCCGAAGGAGGCTCGCCTCTTGCGGTTACCCTCTCCGAACTCCGGAATCGAGGCTTCTGCCTTTCTTGCTCTTAATGCAAGCGGAAAGCTTCTGCACTGTGTCTAGCGAGGAGAACGTGTGACAGGACAGCACATGTTTGTGCAGTATACCCCTGCCACTGATGTAAGCCCGAATTTGCAACTCCCTATGCCACTCATGGTGTGACAGGTTTCTGTGCTGCGCAGGGCATTTCTCTGCATCTGGAAGTAAAGGGAAAGAGCAATTGTTGTCGCAGAGAGCAGCAACAGCAGTAGGGAGCAGCAGAAGGAAGTAGTGATCTTACTTCTTCCACACGACAACTAGCTACTAATCAGCAAGCGTGCGAGTGGCAGACGCTTTCCACTTGCAGTCTGAAAGTCTCGCGCACCAGATGCCTTTTAAACACCTTCCTTATTCGCCTGCCTGCAGCGCTCTCGCTTTCCACCGCCCGCGCGCTGACCGGCACTCTCTCTCAGACACACATGGTATTTCGGCCGGTTGCCAAGAACTCCGGAAAGCAGCTTCTGCCGAAGGAGGCTCGCCTCTTGCGGTTACCCTCTCCGAACTCCGGAATCGAGGCTTCTGCCTTTCTTGCTCTTAATGCAAGCGGAAAGCTTCTGCACTGTGTCTAGCGAGGAGAACGTGTGACAGGACAGCACATGTTTGTGCAGTATACCCCTGCCACTGATGTAAGCCCGAATTTGCAACACCCTATGCCACTCATGGTGTGACAGGTTTCTGTGCTGCGCAGGGCATTTCTCTGCATCTGGAAGTAAAGGGAAAGAGCAATTGTTGTCGCAGAGAGCAGCAACAGCAGTAGGGAGCAGCAGAAGGAAGTAGTGATCTTACTTCTTCCACACGACAACTAGCTACTAATCAGCAAGCGTGCGAGTGGCAGACGCTTTCCACTTGCAGTCTGAAAGTCTCCCGCACCAGATGCCTTTTAAACACCTTCCTTATTCGCCTGCCCGCAGCGCTCTCGCTTTCCACCGCCCGCGCGCTGACCGGCACTCTCTCTCAGACACACATGGTATTTCGGCCGGTTGCCAAGAACTCCGGAAAGCAGCTTCTGCCGAAGGAGGCTCGCCTCTTGCGGTTACCCTCTCCGAACTCCGGAATCGAGGCTTCTGCCTTTCTTGCTCTTAGAGCAAGCGGAAAGCTTCTGCACTGTGTCTAGCGAGGAGAACGTGTGACAGGACAGCACATGTTTGTGCAGTATACCCCTGCCACTGATGTAAGCCCGAATTTGCAACACCCTATGCCACTCATGGTGTGACAGGTTTCTGTGCTGCGCAGGGCATTTCTCTGCATCTGGAAGTAAAGGGAAAGAGCAATTGTTGTCGCAGAGAGCAGCAACAGCAGTAGGGAGCAGCAGAAGGAAGTAGTGATCTTACTTCTTCCACACGACAACTAGCTACTAATCAGCAAGCGTGCGAGTGGCAGACGCTTTCCACTTGCAGTCTGAAAGTCTCGCGCACCAGATGCCTTTTAAACACCTTCCTTATTCGCCTGCCTGCAGCGCTCTCGCTTTCCACCGCCCGCGCGCTGACCGGCACTCTCTCTCAGACACACATGGTATTTCGGCCGGTTGCCAAGAACTCCGGAAAGCAGCTTCTGCCGAAGGAGGCTCGCCTCTTGCGGTTACCCTCTCCGAACTCCGGAATCGAGGCTTCTGCCTTTCTTGTTCTTAATGCAAGCGGAAAGCTTCTGCACTGTGTCTAGCGAGGAGAACGTGTGACAGGACAGCACATGTTTGTGCAGTATACCCCTGCCACTGATGTAAGCCCGAATTTGCAACACCCTATGCCACTCATGGTGTGACAGGTTTCTGTGCTGCGCAGGGCATTTCTCTGCATCTGGAAGTAAAGGGAAAGAGCAATTGTTGTCGCAGAGAGCAGCAACAGCAGTAGGGAGCAGCAGAAGGAAGTAGTGATCTTACTTCTTCCACACGACAACTAGCTACTAATCAGCAAGCGTGCGAGTGGCAGACGCTTTCCACTTGCAGTCTGAAAGTCTCCCGCACCAGATGCCTTTTAAACACCTTCCTTATTCGCCTGCCCGCAGCGCTCTCGCTTTCCACCGCCCGCGCGCTGACCGGCACTCTCTCTCAGACACACATGGTATTTCGGCCGGTTGCCAAGAACTCCGGAAAGCAGCTTCTGCCGAAGGAGGCTCGCCTCTTGCGGTTACCCTCTCCGAACTCCGGAATCGAGGCTTCTGCCTTTCTTGTTCTTAATGTAAGCGGAAAGCTTCTGCACTGTGTCTAGCGAGGAGAACGTGTGACAGGACAGCACATGTTTGTGCAGTATACCCCTGCCACTGATGTAAGCCCGAATTTGCAACACCCTATGCCACTCATGGTGTGACAGGTTTCTGTGCTGCGCAGGGCATTTCTCTGCATCTGGAAGTAAAGGGAAAGAGCAATTGTTGTCGCAGAGAGCAGCAACAGCAGTAGGGAGCAGCAGAAGGAAGTAGTGATCTTACTTCTTCCACACGACAACTAGCTACTAATCAGCAAGCGTGCGAGGGGCAGACGCTTTCCACTTGCAGTCTGAAAGTCTCGCGCACCAGATGCCTTTTAAACACCTTCCTTATTCGCCTGCCTGCAGCGCTCTCGCTTTCCACCGCCCGCGCGCTGACCGGCACTCTCTCTCAGACACACATGGTATTTCGGCCGGTTGCCAAGAACTCCGGAAAGCAGCTTCTGCCGAAGGAGGCTCGCCTCTGGCGGTTACCCTCTCCGAACTCCGGAATCGAGGCTTCAGTCTTTCTTGTTCTTAATGCAAGCGGAAAGCTTCTGCACTGTGTCTAGCGAGGAGAACGTGTGACAGGACAGCACATGTTTGTGCAGTATACCCCTGCCACTGATGTAAGCCCGAATTTGCAACACCCTATGCCACTCATGGTGTGACAGGTTTCTGTGCTGCGCAGGGCATTTCTCTGCATCTGGAAGTAAAGGGAAAGAGCAATTGTTGTCGCAGAGAGCAGCAACAGCAGTAGGGAGCAGCAGAAGGAAGTAGTGATCTTACTTCTTCCACACGACAACTAGCTACTAATCAGCAAGCGTGCGAGTGGCAGACGCTTTCCACTTGCAGTCTGAAAGTCTCGCGCACCAGATGCCTTTTAAACACCTTCCTTATTCGCCTGCCTGCAGCGCTCTCGCTTTCCACCGCCCGCGCGCTGACCGGCACTCTCTCTCAGACACACATGGTATTTCGGCCGGTTGCCAAGAACTCCGGAAAGCAGCTTCTGCCGAAGGAGGCTCGCCTCTTGCGGTTACCCTCTCCGAACTCCGGAATCGAGGCTTCTGCCTTTCTTGCTCTTAATGCAAGCGGAAAGCTTCTGCACTGTGTCTAGCGAGGAGAACGTGTGACAGGACAGCACATGTTTGTGCAGTATACCCCTGCCACTGATGTAAGCCCGAATTTGCAACACCCTATGCCACTCATGGTGTGACAGGTTTCTGTGCTGCGCAGGGCATTTCTCTGCATCTGGAAGTAAAGGGAAAGAGCAATTGTTGTCGCAGAGAGCAGCAACAGCAGTAGGGAGCAGCAGAAGGAAGTAGTGATCTTACTTCTTCCACACGACAACTAGCTACTAATCAGCAAGCGTGCGAGTGGCAGACGCTTTCCACTTGCAGTCTGAAAGTCTCGCGCACCAGATGCCTTTTAAACACCTTCCTTATTCGCCTGCCCGCAGCGCTCTCGCTTTCCACCGCCCGCGCGCTGACCGGCACTCTCTCTCAGACACACATGGTATTTCGGCCGATTGCCAAGAACTCCGGAAAGCAGCTTCTGCCGAAGGAGGCTCGCCTCTTGCGGTTACCCTCTCCGAACTCCGGAATCGAGGCTTCTGCCTTTCTTGTTCTTAATGTAAGCGGAAAGCTTCTGCACTGTGTCTAGCGAGGAGAACGTGTGACAGGACAGCACATGTTTGTGCAGTATACCCCTGCCACTGATGTAAGCCCGAATTTGCAACTCCCTATGCCACTCATGGTGTGACAGGTTTCTGTGCTGCGCAGGGCATTTCTCTGCATCTGGAAGTAAAGGGAAAGAGCAATTGTTGTCGCAGAGAGCAGCAACAGCAGTAGGGAGCAGCAGAAGGAAGTAGTGATCTTACTTCTTCCACACGACAACTAGCTACTAATCAGCAAGCGTGCGAGTGGCAGACGCTTTCCACTTGCAGTCTGAAAGTCTCGCGCACCAGATGCCTTTTAAACACCTTCCTTATTCGCCTGCCCGCAGCGCTCTCGCTTTCCGCCGCCCGCGCGCTGACCGGCACTCTCTCTCAGACACACGTGGTATTTCGGCCGGTTGCCAAGAACTCCGGAAAGCAGCTTCTGCCGAAGGAGGCTCGCCTCTTGCGGTTACCCTCTCCGAACTCCGGAATCGAGGCTTCAGTCTTTCTTGTTCTTAATGCAAGCGGAAAGCTTCTGCACTGTGTCTAGCGAGGAGAACGTGTGACAGGACAGCACATGTTTGTGCAGTATACCCCTGCCACTGATGTAAGCCCGAATTTGCAACACCCTATGCCACTCATGGTGTGACAGGTTTCTGTGCTGCGCAGGGCATTTCTCTGCATCTGGAAGTAAAGGGAAAGAGCAATTGTTGTCGCAGAGAGCAGCAACAGCAGTAGGGAGCAGCAGAAGGAAGTAGTGATCTTACTTCTTCCACACGACAACTAGCTACTAATCAGCAAGCGTGCGAGTGGCAGACGCTTTCCACTTGCAGTCTGAAAGTCTCGCGCACCAGATGCCTTTTAAACACCTTCCTTATTCGCCTGCCCGCAGCGCTCTTGCTTTGCACCGCCCGCGCGCTGACCGGCACTCTCTCTCAGACACACATGGTATTTCGGCCGGTTGCCAAGAACTCCGGAAAGCAGCTTCTGCCGAAGGAGGCTCGCCTCTTGCGGTTACCCTCTCCGAACTCCGGAATCGAGGCTTTTGCCTTTCTTGCTCTTAATGCAAGCGGAAAGCTTCTGCACTGTGTCTAGCGAGGAGAACGTGTGACAGGACAGCACATGTTTGTGCAGTATACCCCTGCCACTGATGTAAGCTCGAATTTGCAACACCCTATGCCACTCATGGTGTGACAGGTTTCTGTGCTGCGCAGGGCATTTCTCTGCATCTGGAAGTAAAGGGAAAGAGCAATTGTTGTCGCAGAGAGCAGCAACAGCAGTAGGGAGCAGCAGAAGGAAGTAGTGATCTTACTTCTTCCACACGACAACTAGCTACTAATCAGCAAGCGTGCGAGTGGCAGACGCTTTCCACTTGCAGTCTGAAAGTCTCCCGCACCAGATGCCTTTTAAACACCTTCCTTATTCGCCTGCCCGCAGCGCTCTCGCTTTCCACCGCCCGCGCGCTGACCGGCACTCTCTCTCAGACACACATGGTATTTCGGCCGGTTGCCAAGAACTCCGGAAAGCAGCTTCTGCCGAAGGAGGCTCGCCTCTTGCGGTTACCCTCTCCGAACTCCGGAATCGAGGCTTCTGCCTTTCTTGTTCTTAATGCAAGTGGAAAGCTTCTGCACTGTGTCTAGCGAGGAGAACGTGTGACAAGACAGCACATGTTTGTGCAGTATACCCCTGCCACTGATGTAAGCCCGAATTTGCAACACCCTATGCCACTCATGGTGTGACAGGTTTCTGTGCTGCGCAGGGCATTTCTCTGCATCTGGAAGTAAAGGGAAAGAGCAATTGTTGTCGCAGAGAGCAGCAACAGCAGTAGGGAGCAGCAGAAGGAAGTAGTGATCTTACTTCTTCCACACGACAACTAGCTACTAATCAGCAAGCGTGCGAATGGCAGATGCTTTCCACTTGCAGTCTGAAAGTCTCGCGCACCAGATGCCTTTTAAACACCTTCCTTATTCGCCTGCCCGCAGCGCTCTTGCTTTGCACCGCCCGCGCGCTGACCGGCACTCTCTCTCAGACACACATGGTATTTCGGCCGGTTGCCAAGAACTCCGGAAAGCAGCTTCTGCCGAAGGAGGCTCGCCTCTTGCGGTTACCCTCTCCGAACTCCGGAATCGAGGCTTTTGCCTTTCTTGCTCTTAATGCAAGCGGAAAGCTTCTGCACTGTGTCTAGCGAGGAGAACGTGTGACAGGACAGCACATGTTTGTGCAGTATACCCCTGCCACTGATGTAAGCTCGAATTTGCAACACCCTATGCCACTCATGGTGTGACAGGTTTCTGTGCTGCGCAGGGCATTTCTCTGCATCTGGAAGTAAAGGGAAAGAGCAATTGTTGTCGCAGAGAGCAGCAACAGCAGTAGGGAGCAGCAGAAGGAAGTAGTGATCTTACTTCTTCCACACGACAACTAGCTACTAATCAGCAAGCGTGCGAGTGGCAGACGCTTTCCACTTGCAGTCTGAAAGTCTCGCGCACCAGATGCCTTTTAAACACCTTCCTTATTCGCCTGCCCGCAGCGCTCTCGCTTTCCACAGCCCGCGCGCTGACCGGCACTCTCTCTCAGACACACATGGTATTTCGGCCGGTTGCCAAGAACTCCGGAAAGCAGCTTCTGCCG
The DNA here is from genome assembly GCF_971803275.1 of Cyanistes caeruleus. Lineage (NCBI taxonomy): Eukaryota > Metazoa > Chordata > Aves > Passeriformes > Paridae > Cyanistes > Cyanistes caeruleus. The sequence continues at coordinate 134,099 of NW_028255948.1, forward strand.
AAGGAGGCTCGCCTCTTGCGGTTACCCTCTCCGAACTCCGGAATCGAGGCTTTTGCCTTTCTTGCTCTTAATGCAAGCGGAAAGCTTCTGCACTGTGTCTAGCGAGGAGAACGTGTGACAGGACAGCACATGTTTGTGCAGTATACCCCTGCCACTGATGTAAGCTCGAATTTGCAACACCCTATGCCACTCATGGTGTGACAGGTTTCTGTGCTGCGCAGGGCATTTCTCTGCATCTGGAAGTAAAGGGAAAGAGCAATTGTTGTCGCAGAGAGCAGCAACAGCAGTAGGGAGCAGCAGAAGGAAGTAGTGATCTTACTTCTTCCACACGACAACTAGCTACTAATCAGCAAGCGTGCGAGTGGCAGACGCTTTCCACTTGCAGTCTGAAAGTCTCCCGCACCAGATGCCTTTTAAACACCTTCCTTATTCGCCTGCCCGCAGCGCTCTCGCTTTCCACCGCCCGCGCGCTGACCGGCACTCTCTCTCAGACACACATGGTATTTCGGCCGGTTGCCAAGAACTCCGGAAAGCAGCTTCTGCCGAAGGAGGCTCGCCTCTTGCGGTTACCCTCTCCGAACTCCGGAATCGAGGCTTCACTCTTTCTTGTTCTTAATGCAAGCGGAAAGCTTCTGCACTGTGTCTAGCGAGGAGAACGTGTGACAGGACAGCACATGTTTGTGCAGTATACCCCTGCCACTGATGTAAGCCCGAATTTGCAACACCCTATGCCACTCATGGTGTGACAGGTTTCTGTGCTGCGCAGGGCATTTCTCTGCATCTGGAAGTAAAGGGAAAGAGCAATTGTTGTCGCAGAGAGCAGCAACAGCAGTAGGGAGCAGCAGAAGGAAGTAGTGATCTTACTTCTTCCACACGACAACTAGCTACTAATCAGCAAGCGTGCGAGTGGCAGACGCTTTCCACTTGCAGTCTGAAAGTCTCGCGCACCAGATGCCTTTTAAACACCTTCCTTATTCGCCTGCCCGCAGCGCTCTTGCTTTGCACCGCCCGCGCGCTGACCGGCACTCTCTCTCAGACACACATGGTATTTCGGCCGGTTGCCAAGAACTCCGGAAAGCAGCTTCTGCCGAAGGAGGCTCGCCTCTTGCGGTTACCCTCTCCGAACTCCGGAATCGAGGCTTCTGCCTTTCTTGTTCTTAATGCAAGCGGAAAGCTTCTGCACTGTGTCTAGCGAGGAGAACGTGTGACAAGACAGCACATGTTTGTGCAGTATACCCCTGCCACTGATGTAAGCCCGAATTTGCAACACCCTATGCCACTCATGGTGTGACAGGTTTCTGTGCTGCGCAGGGCATTTCTCTGCATCTGGAAGTAAAGGGAAAGAGCAATTGTTGTCGCAGAGAGCAGCAACAGCAGTAGGGAGCAGCAGAAGGAAGTAGTGATCTTACTTCTTCCACACGACAACTAGCTACTTATCAGCAAGCGTGCGAGTGGCAGACGCTTTCCACTTGCAGTCTGAAAGTCTCGCGCACCAGATGCCTTTTAAACACCTTCCTTATTCGCCTGCCCGCAGCGCTCTCGCTTTCCGCCGCCCGCGCGCTGACCGGCACTCTCTCTCAGACACACGTGGTATTTCGGCCGGTTGCCAAGAACTCCGGAAAGCAGCTTCTGCCGAAGGAGGCTCGCCTCTTGCGGTTACCCTCTCCGAACTCCGGAATCGAGGCTTCAGTCTTTCTTGTTCTTAATGCAAGCGGAAAGCTTCTGCACTGTGTCTAGCGAGGAGAACGTGTGACAGGACAGCACATGTTTGTGCAGTATACCCCTGCCACTGATGTAAGCCCGAATTTGCAACACCCTATGCCACTCATGGTGTGACAGGTTTCTGTGCTGCGCAGGGCATTTCTCTGCATCTGGAAGTAAAGGGAAAGAGCAATTGTTGTCGCAGAGAGCAGCAACAGCAGTAGGGAGCAGCAGAAGGAAGTAGTGATCTTACTTCTTCCACACGACAACTAGCTACTAATCAGCAAGCGTGCGAGTGGCAGACGCTTTCCACTTGCAGTCTGAAAGTCTCGCGCACCAGATGCCTTTTAAACACCTTCCTTATTCGCCTGCCTGCAGCGCTCTTGCTTTCCACCGCCCGCGCGCTGACCGGCACTCTCTCTCAGACACACATGGTATTTCGGCCGGTTGCCAAGAACTCCGGTAAGCAGCTTCTGCCGAAGGAGGCTCGCCTCTTGCGGTTACCCTCTCCGAACTCCGGAATCGAGGCTTCTGCCTTTCTTGCTCTTAATGCAAGCGGAAAGCTTCTGCACTGTGTCTAGAGAGGAGAACGTGTGACAGGACAGCACATGTTTGTGCAGTATACCCCTGCCACTGATGTAAGCCCGAATTTGCAACACCCTATGCCACTCATGGTGTGACAGGTTTCTGTGCTGCGCAGGGCATTTCTCTGCATCTGGAAGTAAAGGGAAAGAGCAATTGTTGTCGCAGAGAGCAGCAACAGCAGTAGGGAGCAGCAGAAGGAAGTAGTGATCTTACTTCTTCCACACGACAACTAGCTACTAATCAGCAAGCGTGCGAGTGGCAGACGCTTTCCACTTGCAGTCTGAAAGTCTCGCGCACCAGATGCCTTTTAAACACCTTCTTTATTCGCCTGCCCGCAGCGCTCTCGCTTTCCACCGCCCGCGCGCTGACCGGCACTCTCTCTCAGACACACATGGTATTTCGGCCGGTTGCCAAGAACTCCGGAAAGCAGCTTCTGCCGAAGGAGGCTCGCCTCTTGCGGTTACCCTCTCCGAACTCCGGAATCGAGGCTTCTGCCTTTCTTGCTCTTAGAGCAAGCGGAAAGCTTCTGCACTGTGTCTAGCGAGGAGAACGTGTGACAGGACAGCACATGTTTGTGCAGTATACCCCTGCCACTGATGTAAGCCCGAATTTGCAACACCCTATGCCACTCATGGTGTGACAGGTTTCTGTGCTGCGCAGGGCATTTCTCTGCATCTGGAAGTAAAGGGAAAGAGCAATTGTTGTCGCAGAGAGCAGCAACAGCAGTAGGGAGCAGCAGAAGGAAGTAGTGATCTTACTTCTTCCACACGACAACTAGCTACTAATCAGCAAGCGTGCGAGTGGCAGACGCTTTCCACTTGCAGTCTGAAAGTCTCGCGCACCAGATGCCTTTTAAACACCTTCCTTATTCGCCTGCCTGCAGCGCTCTCGCTTTCCACCGCCCGCGCGCTGACCGGCACTCTCTCTCAGACACACATGGTATTTCGGCCGGTTGCCAAGAACTCCGGAAAGCAGCTTCTGCCGAAGGAGGCTCGCCTCTTGCGGTTACCCTCTCCGAACTCCGGAATCGAGGCTTCTGCCTTTCTTGTTCTTAATGCAAGCGGAAAGCTTCTGCACTGTGTCTAGCGAGGAGAACGTGTGACAGGACAGCACGTGTTTGTGCAGTATACCCCTGCCACTGATGTAAGCCCGAATTTGCAACACCCTATGCCACTCATGGTGTGACAGGTTTCTGTGCTGCGCAGGGCATTTCTCTGCATCTGGAAGTAAAGGGAAAGAGCAATTGTTGTCGCAGAGAGCAGCAACAGCAGTAGGGAGCAGCAGAAGGAAGTAGTGATCTTACTTCTTCCACACGACAACTAGCTACTAATCAGCAAGCGTGCGAGTGGCAGACGCTTTCCACTTGCAGTCTGAAAGTCTCGCGCACCAGATGCCTTTTAAACACCTTCCTTATTCGCCTGCCTGCAGCGCTCTCGTTTTCCACCGCCCGCGCGCTGACCGGCACTCTCTCTCAGACACACATGGTATTTCGGCCGGTTGCCAAGAACTCCGGAAAGCAGCTTCTGCCGAAGGAAGCTCGCCTCTTGCGGTTACCCTCTCCGAACTCCGGAATCGAGGCTTCTGCCTTTCTTGCTCTTAATGCAAGCGGAAAGCTTCTGCACTGTGTCTAGCGAGGAGAACGTGTGACAGGACAGCACATGTTTGTGCAGTATACCCCTGCCACTGATGTAAGCCCGAATTTGCAACACCCTATGCCACTCATGGTGTGACAGGTTTCTGTGCTGCGCAGGGCATTTCTCTGCATCTGGAAGTAAAGGGAAAGAGCAATTGTTGTCGCAGAGAGCAGCAACAGCAGTAGGGAGCAGCAGAAGGAAGTAGTGATCTTACTTCTTCCACACGACAACTAGCTACTAATCAGCAAGCGTGCGAGTGGCAGACGCTTTCCACTTGCAGTCTGAAAGTCTCGCGCACCAGATGCCTTTTAAACACCTTCCTTATTCGCCTGCCTGCAGCGCTCTCGCTTTCCACCGCCCGCGCGCTGACCGGCACTCTCTCTCAGACACACATGGTATTTCGGCCGGTTGCCAAGAACTCCGGAAAGCAGCTTCTGCCGAAGGAGGCTCGCCTCTTGCGGTTACCCTCTCCGAACTCCGGAATCGAGGCTTCAGTCTTTCTTGTTCTTAATGCAAGCGGAAAGCTTCTGCACTGTGTCTAGCGAGGAGAACGTGTGACAGGACAGCACATGTTTGTGCAGTATACCCCTGCCACTGATGTAAGCCCGAATTTGCAACACCCTATGCCACTCATGGTGTGACAGGTTTCTGTGCTGCGCAGGGCATTTCTCTGCATCTGGAAGTAAAGGGAAAGAGCAATTGTTGTCGCAGAGAGCAGCAACAGCAGTAGGGAGCAGCAGAAGGAAGTAGTGATCTTACTTCTTCCACACGACAACTAGCTACTAATCAGCAAGCGTGCGAGTGGCAGACGCTTTCCACTTGCAGTCTGAAAGTCTCGCGCACCAGATGCCTTTTAAACACCTTCCTTATTCGCCTGCCTGCAGCGCTCTTACTTTGCACCGCCCGCGCGCTGACCGGCACTCTCTCTCAGACACACATGGTATTTCGGCCGGTTGCCAAGAACTCCGGAAAGCAGCTTCTGCCGAAGGAGGCTCGCCTCTTGCGGTTACCCTCTCCGAACTCCGGAATCGAGGCTTCTGCCTTTCTTGCTCTTAATGCAAGCGGAAAGCTTCTGCACTGTGTCTAGCGAGGAGAACGTGTGACAGGACAGCACATGTTTGTGCAGTATACCCCTGCCACTGATGTAAGCCCGAATTTGCAACACCCTATGCCACTCATGGTGTGACAGGTTTCTGTGCTGCGCAGGGCATTTCTCTGCATCTGGAAGTAAAGGGAAAGAGCAATTGTTGTCGCAGAGAGCAGCAACAGCAGTAGGGAGCAGCAGAAGGAAGTAGTGATCTTACTTCTTCCACACGACAACTAGCTACTAATCAGCAAGCGTGCGAGTGGCAGACGCTTTCCACTTGCAGTCTGAAAGTCTCGCGCACCAGATGCCTTTTAAACACCTTCCTTATTCGCCTGCCTGCAGCGCTCTTGCTTTGCACCGCCCGCGCGCTGACCGGCACTCTCTCTCAGACACACATGGTATTTCGGCCGGTTGCCAAGAACTCCGGAAAGCAGCTTCTGCCGAAGGAGGCTCGCCTCTTGCGGTTACCCTCTCCGAACTCCGGAATCGAGGCTTCTGCCTTTCTTGCTCTTAATGCAAGCGGAAAGCTTCTGCACTGTGTCTAGCGAGGAGAACGTGTGACAGGACAGCACATGTTTGTGCAGTATACCCCTGCCACTGATGTAAGCCCGAATTTGCAACACCCTATGCCACTCATGGTGTGACAGGTTTCTGTGCTGCGCAGGGCATTTCTCTGCATCTGGAAGTAAAGGTAAAGAGCAATTGTTGTCGCAGAGAGCAGCAACAGCAGTAGGGAGCAGCAGAAGGAAGTAGTGATCTTACTTCTTCCACACGACAACTAGCTACTAATCAGCAAGCGTGCGAGTGGCAGACGCTTTCCACTTGCAGTCTGAAAGTCTCGCGCACCAGATGCCTTTTAAACACCTTCCTTATTCGCCTGCCCGCAGCGCTCTCGCTTTCCACCGCCCGCGCGCTGACCGGCACTCTCTCTCAGACACACATGGTATTTCGGCCGGTTGCCAAGAACTCCGGAAAGCAGCTTCTGCCGAAGGAGGCTCGCCTCTTGCGGTTACCCTCTCCGAACTCCGGAATCGAGGCTTCTGCCTTTCTTGCTCTTAATGCAAGCGGAAAGCTTCTGCACTGTGTCTAGCGAGGAGAACGTGTGACAGGACAGCACATGTTTGTGCAGTATACCCCTGCCACTGATGTAAGCCCGAATTTGCAACACCCTATGCCACTCATGGTGTGACAGGTTTCTGTGCTGCGCAGGGCATTTCTCTGCATCTGGAAGTAAAGGGAAAGAGCAATTGTTGTCGCAGAGAGCAGCAACAGCAGTAGGGAGCAGCAGAAGGAAGTAGTGATCTTACTTCTTCCACACGACAACTAGCTACTAATCAGCAAGCGTGCGAGTGGCAGACGCTTTCCACTTGCAGTCTGAAAGTCTCCTGCACCAGATGCCTTTTAAACACCTTCCTTATTCGCCTGCCCGCAGCGCTCTCGCTTTCCACCGCCCGCGCGCTGACCGGCACTCTCTCTCAGACACACATGGTATTTCGGCCGGTTGCCAAGAACTCCGGAAAGCAGCTTCTGCCGAAGGAGGCTCGCCTCTTGCGGTTACCCTCTCCGAACTCCGGAATCGAGGCTTCTGCCTTTCTTGCTCTTAGAGCAAGCGGAAAGCTTCTGCACTGTGTCTAGCGAGGAGAACGTGTGACAGGACAGCACATGTTTGTGCAGTATACCCCTGCCACTGATGTAAGCCCGAATTTGCAACACCCTATGCCACTCATGGTGTGACAGGTTTCTGTGCTGCGCAGGGCATTTCTCTGCATCTGGAAGTAAAGGGAAAGAGCAATTGTTGTCGCAGAGAGCAGCAACAGCAGTAGGGAGCAGCAGAAGGAAGTAGTGATCTTACTTCTTCCACACGACAACTAGCTACTAATCAGCAAGCGTGCGAGTGGCAGACGCTTTCCACTTGCAGTCTGAAAGTCTCGCGCACCAGATGCCTTTTAAACACCTTCCTTATTCGCCTGCCTGCAGCGCTCTCGCTTTCCACCGCCCGCGCGCTGACCGGCACTCTCTCTCAGACACACATGGTATTTCGGCCGGTTGCCAAGAACTCCGGAAAGCAGCTTCTGCCGAAGGAGGCTCGCCTCTTGCGGTTACCCTCTCCGAACTCCGGAATCGAGGCTTCTGCCTTTCTTGTTCTTAATGCAAGCGGAAAGCTTCTGCACTGTGTCTAGCGAGGAGAACGTGTGACAGGACAGCACATGTTTGTGCAGTATACCCCTGCCACTGATGTAAGCCCGAATTTGCAACACCCTATGCCACTCATGGTGTGACAGGTTTCTGTGCTGCGCAGGGCATTTCTCTGCATCTGGAAGTAAAGGGAAAGAGCAATTGTTGTCGCAGAGAGCAGCAACAGCAGTAGGGAGCAGCAGAAGGAAGTAGTGATCTTACTTCTTCCACACGACAACTAGCTACTAATCAGCAAGCGTGCGAGTGGCAGACGCTTTCCACTTGCAGTCTGAAAGTCTCCCGCACCAGATGCCTTTTAAACACCTTCCTTATTCGCCTGCCCGCAGCGCTCTCGCTTTCCACCGCCCGCGCGCTGACCGGCACTCTCTCTCAGACACACATGGTATTTCGGCCGGTTGCCAAGAACTCCGGAAAGCAGCTTCTGCCGAAGGAGGCTCGCCTCTTGCGGTTACCCTCTCCGAACTCCGGAATCGAGGCTTCTGCCTTTCTTGTTCTTAATGTAAGCGGAAAGCTTCTGCACTGTGTCTAGCGAGGAGAACGTGTGACAGGACAGCACATGTTTGTGCAGTATACCCCTGCCACTGATGTAAGCCCGAATTTGCAACACCCTATGCCACTCATGGTGTGACAGGTTTCTGTGCTGCGCAGGGCATTTCTCTGCATCTGGAAGTAAAGGGAAAGAGCAATTGTTGTCGCAGAGAGCAGCAACAGCAGTAGGGAGCAGCAGAAGGAAGTAGTGATCTTACTTCTTCCACACGACAACTAGCTACTAATCAGCAAGCGTGCGAGTGGCAGACGCTTTCCACTTGCAGTCTGAAAGTCTCCCGCACCAGATGCCTTTTAAACACCTTCCTTATTCGCCTGCCCGCAGCGCTCTCGCTTTCCACCGCCCGCGCGCTGACCGGCACTCTCTCTCAGACACACATGGTATTTCGGCCGGTTGCCAAGAACTCCGGAAAGCAGCTTCTGCCGAAGGAGGCTCGCCTCTTGCGGTTACCCTCTCCGAACTCCGGAATCGAGGCTTCTGCCTTTCTTGCTCTTAGAGCAAGCGGAAAGCTTCTGCACTGTGTCTAGCGAGGAGAACGTGTGACAGGACAGCACATGTTTGTGCAGTATACCCCTGCCACTGATGTAAGCTCGAATTTGCAACACCCTATGCCACTCATGGTGTGACAGGTTTCTGTGCTGCGCAGGGCATTTCTCTGCATCTGGAAGTAAAGGGAAAGAGCAATTGTTGTCGCAGAGAGCAGCAACAGCAGTAGGGAGCAGCAGAAGGAAGTAGTGGTCTTACTTCTTCCACACGACAACTAGCTACTAATCAGCAAGCGTGCGAGGGGCAGACGCTTTCCACTTGCAGTCTGAAAGTCTCGCGCACCAGATGCCTTTTAAACACCTTCCTTATTCGCCTGCCTGCAGCGCTCTCGCTTTCCACCGCCCGCGCGCTGACCGGCACTCTCTCTCAGACACACATGGTATTTCGGCCGGTTGCCAAGAACTCCGGAAAGCAGCTTCTGCCGAAGGAGGCTCGCCTCTTGCGGTTACCCTCTCCGAACTCCGGAATCGAGGCTTCAGTCTTTCTTGTTCTTAATGCAAGCGGAAAGCTTCTGCACTGTGTCTAGCGAGGAGAACGTGTGACAGGACAGCACATGTTTGTGCAGTATACCCCTGCCACTGATGTAAGCCCGAATTTGCAACACCCTATGCCACTCATGGTGTGACAGGTTTCTGTGCTGCGCAGGGCATTTCTCTGCATCTGGAAGTAAAGGGAAAGAGCAATTGTTGTCGCAGAGAGCAGCAACAGCAGTAGGGAGCAGCAGAAGGAAGTAGTGATCTTACTTCTTCCACACGACAACTAGCTACTAATCAGCAAGCGTGCGAGTGGCAGACGCTTTCCACTTGCATTCTGAAAGTCTCCTGCACCAGATGCCTTTTAAACACCTTCCTTATTCGCCTGCCTGCAGCGCTCTCGCTTTCCACCGCCCGCGCGCTGACCGGCACTCTCTCTCAGACACACATGGTATTTCGGCCGGTTGCCAAGAACTCCGGAAAGCAGCTTCTGCCGAAGGAGGCTCGCCTCTTGCGGTTACCCTCTCCGAACTCCGGAATCGAGGCTTCTGCCTTTCTTGCTCTTAGAGCAAGCGGAAAGCTTCTGCACTGTGTCTAGCGAGGAGAACGTGTGACAGGACAGCACATGTTTGTGCAGTATACCCCTGCCACTGATGTAAGCCCGAATTTGCAACACCCTATGCCACTCATGGTGTGACAGGTTTCTGTGCTGCGCAGGGCATTTCTCTGCATCTGGAAGTAAAGGGAAAGAGCAATTGTTGTCGCAGAGAGCAGCAACAGCAGTAGGGAGCAGCAGAAGGAAGTAGTGATCTTACTTCTTCCACACGACAACTAGCTACTAATCAGCAAGCGTGCGAGTGGCAGACGCTTTCCACTTGCAGTCTGAAAGTCTCGCGCACCAGATGCCTTTTAAACACCTTCCTTATTCGCCTGCCTGCAGCGCTCTCGCTTTCCACCGCCCGCGCGCTGACCGGCACTCTCTCTCAGACACACATGGTATTTCGGCCGGTTGCCAAGAACTCCGGAAAGCAGCTTCTGCCGAAGGAGGCTCGCCTCTTGCGGTTACCCTCTCCGAACTCCGGAATCGAGGCTTCTGCCTTTCTTGTTCTTAATGCAAGCGGAAAGCTTCTGCACTGTGTCTAGCGAGGAGAACGTGTGACAGGACAGCACATGTTTGTGCAGTATACCCCTGCCACTGATGTAAGCCCGAATTTGCAACACCCTATGCCACTCATGGTGTGACAGGTTTCTGTGCTGCGCAGGGCATTTCTCTGCATCTGGAAGTAAAGGGAAAGAGCAATTGTTGTCGCAGAGAGCAGCAACAGCAGTAGGGAGCAGCAGAAGGAAGTAGTGATCTTACTTCTTCCACACGACAACTAGCTACTAATCAGCAAGCGTGCGAGTGGCAGACGCTTTCCACTTGCAGTCTGAAAGTCTCCCGCACCAGATGCCTTTTAAACACCTTCCTTATTCGCCTGCCCGCAGCGCTCTCGCTTTCCACCGCCCGCGCGCTGACCGGCACTCTCTCTCAGACACACATGGTATTTCGGCCGGTTGCCAAGAACTCCGGAAAGCAGCTTCTGCCGAAGGAGGCTCGCCTCTTGCGGTTACCCTCTCCGAACTCCGGAATCGAGGCTTCTGCCTTTCTTGTTCTTAATGTAAGCGGAAAGCTTCTGCACTGTGTCTAGCGAGGAGAACGTGTGACAGGACAGCACATGTTTGTGCAGTATACCCCTGCCACTGATGTAAGCCCGAATTTGCAACACCCTATGCCACTCATGGTGTGACAGGTTTCTGTGCTGCGCAGGGCATTTCTCTGCATCTGGAAGTAAAGGGAAAGAGCAATTGTTGTCGCAGAGAGCAGCAACAGCAGTAGGGAGCAGCAGAAGGAAGTAGTGATCTTACTTCTTCCACACGACAACTAGCTACTAATCAGCAAGCGTGCGAGTGGCAGACGCTTTCCACTTGCAGTCTGAAAGTCTCCCGCACCAGATGCCTTTTAAACACCTTCCTTATTCGCCTGCCCGCAGCGCTCTCGCTTTCCACCGCCCGCGCGCTGACCGGCACTCTCTCTCAGACACACATGGTATTTCGGCCGGTTGCCAAGAACTCCGGAAAGCAGCTTCTGCCGAAGGAGGCTCGCCTCTTGCGGTTACCCTCTCCGAACTCCGGAATCGAGGCTTCTGCCTTTCTTGCTCTTAGAGCAAGCGGAAAGCTTCTGCACTGTGTCTAGCGAGGAGAACGTGTGACAGGACAGCACATGTTTGTGCAGTATACCCCTGCCACTGATGTAAGCTCGAATTTGCAACACCCTATGCCACTCATGGTGTGACAGGTTTCTGTGCTGCGCAGGGCATTTCTCTGCATCTGGAAGTAAAGGGAAAGAGCAATTGTTGTCGCAGAGAGCAGCAACAGCAGTAGGGAGCAGCAGAAGGAAGTAGTGGTCTTACTTCTTCCACACGACAACTAGCTACTAATCAGCAAGCGTGCGAGGGGCAGACGCTTTCCACTTGCAGTCTGAAAGTCTCGCGCACCAGATGCCTTTTAAACACCTTCCTTATTCGCCTGCCTGCAGCGCTCTCGCTTTCCACCGCCCGCGCGCTGACCGGCACTCTCTCTCAGACACACATGGTATTTCGGCCGGTTGCCAAGAACTCCGGAAAGCAGCTTCTGCCGAAGGAGGCTCGCCTCTTGCGGTTACCCTCTCCGAACTCCGGAATCGAGGCTTCAGTCTTTCTTGTTCTTAATGCAAGCGGAAAGCTTCTGCACTGTGTCTAGCGAGGAGAACGTGTGACAGGACAGCACATGTTTGTGCAGTATACCCCTGCCACTGATGTAAGCCCGAATTTGCAACACCCTATGCCACTCATGGTGTGACAGGTTTCTGTGCTGCGCAGGGCATTTCTCTGCATCTGGAAGTAAAGGGAAAGAGCAATTGTTGTCGCAGAGAGCAGCAACAGCAGTAGGGAGCAGCAGAAGGAAGTAGTGATCTTACTTCTTCCACACGACAACTAGCTACTAATCAGCAAGCGTGCGAGTGGCAGACGCTTTCCACTTGCAGTCTGAAAGTCTCGCGCACCAGATGCCTTTTAAACACCTTCCTTATTCGCCTGCCTGCAGCGCTCTCGCTTTCCACCGCCCGCGCGCTGACCGGCACTCTCTCTCAGACACACATGGTATTTCGGCCGGTTGCCAAGAACTCCGGAAAGCAGCTTCTGCCGAAGGAGGCTCGCCTCTTGCGGTTACCCTCTCCGAACTCCGGAATCGAGGCTTCTGCCTTTCTTGCTCTTAATGCAAGCGGAAAGCTTCTGCACTGTGTCTAGCGAGGAGAACGTGTGACAGGACAGCACATGTTTGTGCAGTATACCCCTGCCACTGATGTAAGCCCGAATTTGCAACACCCTATGCCACTCATGGTGTGACAGGTTTCTGTGCTGCGCAGGGCATTTCTCTGCATCTGGAAGTAAAGGGAAAGAGCAATTGTTGTCGCAGAGAGCAGCAACAGCAGTAGGGAGCAGCAGAAGGAAGTAGTGATCTTACTTCTTCCACACGACAACTAGCTACTAATCAGCAAGCGTGCGAGTGGCAGACGCTTTCCACTTGCAGTCTGAAAGTCTCCCGCACCAGATGCCTTTTAAACACCTTCCTTATTCGCCTGCCCGCAGCGCTCTCGCTTTCCACCGCCCGCGCGCTGACCGGCACTCTCTCTCAGACACACATGGTATTTCGGCCGGTTGCCAAGAACTCCGGAAAGCAGCTTCTGCCGAAGGAGGCTCGCCTCTTGCGGTTACCCTCTCCGAACTCCGGAATCGAGGCTTCTGCCTTTCTTGCTCTTAGAGCAAGCGGAAAGCTTCTGCACTGTGTCTAGCGAGGAGAACGTGTGACAGGACAGCACATGTTTGTGCAGTATACCCCTGCCACTGATGTAAGCCCGAATTTGCAACACCCTATGCCACTCATGGTGTGACAGGTTTCTGTGCTGCGCAGGGCATTTCTCTGCATCTGGAAGTAAAGGGAAAGAGCAATTGTTGTCGCAGAGAGCAGCAACAGCAGTAGGGAGCAGCAGAAGGAAGTAGTGATCTTACTTCTTCCACACGACAACTAGCTACTAATCAGCAAGCGTGCGAGTGGCAGACGCTTTCCACTTGCAGTCTGAAAGTCTCGCGCACCAGATGCCTTTTAAACACCTTCCTTATTCGCCTGCCTGCAGCGCTCTCGCTTTCCACCGCCCGCGCGCTGACCGGCACTCTCTCTCAGACACACATGGTATTTCGGCCGGTTGCCAAGAACTCCGGAAAGCAGCTTCTGCCGAAGGAGGCTCGCCTCTTGCGGTTACCCTCTCCGAACTCCGGAATCGAGGCTTCTGCCTTTCTTGTTCTTAATGCAAGCGGAAAGCTTCTGCACTGTGTCTAGCGAGGAGAACGTGTGACAGGACAGCACATGTTTGTGCAGTATACCCCTGCCACTGATGTAAGCCCGAATTTGCAACACCCTATGCCACTCATGGTGTGACAGGTTTCTGTGCTGTGCAGGGCATTTCTCTGCATCTGGAAGTAAAGGGAAAGAGCAATTGTTGTCGCAGAGAGCAGCAACAGCAGTAGGGAGCAGCAGAAGGAAGTAGTGATCTTACTTCTTCCACACGACAACTAGCTACTAATCAGCAAGCGTGCGAGTGGCAGACGCTTTCCACTTGCAGTCTGAAAGTCTCGCGCACCAGATGCCTTTTAAACACCTTCCTTATTCGCCTGCCTGCAGCGCTCTTGCTTTGCACCGCCCGCGCGCTGACCGGCACTCTCTCTCAGACACACATGGTATTTCGGCCGGTTGCCAAGAACTCCGGAAAGCAGCTTCTGCCGAAGGAGGCTCGCCTCTTGCGGTTACCCTCTCCGAACTCCGGAATCGAGGCTTCTGCCTTTCTTGCTCTTAATGCAAGCGGAAAGCTTCTGCACTGTGTCTAGCGAGGAGAACGTGTGACAGGACAGCACATGTTTGTGCAGTATACCCCTGCCACTGATGTAAGCCCGAATTTGCAACACCCTATGCCACTCATGGTGTGACAGGTTTCTGTGCTGCTCAGGGCATTTCTCTGCATCTGGAAGTAAAGGGAAAGAGCAATTGTTGTCGCAGAGAGCAGCAACAGCAGTAGGGAGCAGCAGAAGGAAGTAGTGATCTTACTTCTTCCACACGACAACTAGCTACTAATCAGCAAGCGTGCGAGTGGCAGACGCTTTCCACTTGCAGTCTGAAAGTCTCGCGCACCAGATGCCTTTTAAACACCTTCCTTATTCGCCTGCCTGCAGCGCTCTCGTTTTCCACCGCCCGCGCGCTGACCGGCACTCTCTCTCAGACACACATGGTATTTCGGCCGGTTGCCAAGAACTCCGGAAAGCAGCTTCTGCCGAAGGAGGCTCGCCTCTTGCGGTTACCCTCTCCGAACTCCGGAATCGAGGCTTCTGCCTTTCTTGTTCTTAATGCAAGCGGAAAGCTTCTGCACTGTGTCTAGCGAGGAGAACGTGTGACAGGACAGCACATGTTTGTGCAGTATACCCCTGCCACTGATGTAAGCCCGAATTTGCAACACCCTATGCCACTCATGGTGTGACAGGTTTCTGTGCTGCGCAGGGCATTTCTCTGCATCTGGAAGTAAAGGGAAAGAGCAATTGTTGTCGCAGAGAGCAGCAACAGCAGTAGGGAGCAGCAGAAGGAAGTAGTGATCTTACTTCTTCCACACGACAACTAGCTACTAATCAGCAAGCGTGCGAGTGGCAGACGCTTTCCACTTGCAGTCTGAAAGTCTCGCGCACCAGATGCCTTTTAAACACCTTCCTTATTCGCCTGCCTGCAGCGCTCTCGCTTTCCACCGCCCGCGCGCTGACCGGCACTCTCTCTCAGACACACATGGTATTTCGGCCGGTTGCCAAGAACTCCGGAAAGCAGCTTCTGCCGAAGGAGGCTCGCCTCTTGCGGTTACCCTCTCCGAACTCCGGAATCGAGGCTTCTGCCTTTCTTGTTCTTAATGCAAGCGGAAAGCTTCTGCACTGTGTCTAGCGAGGAGAACGTGTGACAGGACAGCACATGTTTGTGCAGTATACCCCTGCCACTGATGTAAGCCCGAATTTGCAACACCCTATGCCACTCATGGTGTGACAGGTTTCTGTGCTGCGCAGGGCATTTCTCTGCATCTGGAAGTAAAGGGAAAGAGCAATTGTTGTCGCAGAGAGCAGCAACAGCAGTAGGGAGCAGCAGAAGGAAGTAGTGATCTTACTTCTTCCACACGACAACTAGCTACTAATCAGCAAGCGTGCGAGTGGCAGACGCTTTCCACTTGCAGTCTGAAAGTCTCGCGCACCAGATGCCTTTTAAACACCTTCCTTATTCGCCTGCCAGCAGCGCTCTCGCTTTCCACCGCCCGCGCGCTGACCGGCACTCTCTCTCAGACACACATGGTATTTCGGCCGGTTGCCAAGAACTCCGGAAAGCAGCTTCTGCCGAAGGAGGCTCGCCTCTTGCGGTTACCCTCTCCGAACTCCGGAATCGAGGCTTCTGCCTTTCTTGTTCTTAATGTAAGCGGAAAGCTTCTGCACTGTGTCTAGCGAGGAGAACGTGTGACAGGACAGCACATGTTTGTGCAGTATACCCCTGCCACTGATGTAAGCCCGAATTTGCAACACCCTATGCCACTCATGGTGTGACAGGTTTCTGTGCTGCGCAGGGCATTTCTCTGCATCTGGAAGTAAAGGGAAAGAGCAATTGTTGTCGCAGAGAGCAGCAACAGCAGTAGGGAGCAGCAGAAGGAAGTAGTGGTCTTACTTCTTCCACACGACAACTAGCTACTAATCAGCAAGCGTGCGAGGGGCAGACGCTTTCCACTTGCAGTCTGAAAGTCTCGCGCACCAGATGCCTTTTAAACACCTTCCTTATTCGCCTGCCTGCAGCGCTCTCGCTTTCCACCGCCCGCGCGCTGACCGGCACTCTCTCTCAGACACACATGGTATTTCGGCCGGTTGCCAAGAACTCCGGAAAGCAGCTTCTGCCGAAGGAGGCTCGCCTCTGGCGGTTACCCTCTCCGAACTCCGGAATCGAGGCTTCAGTCTTTCTTGTTCTTAATGCAAGCGGAAAGCTTCTGCACTGTGTCTAGCGAGGAGAACGTGTGACAGGACAGCACATGTTTGTGCAGTATACCCCTGCCACTGATGTAAGCCCGAATTTGCAACACCCTATGCCACTCATGGTGTGACAGGTTTCTGTGCTGCGCAGGGCATTTCTCTGCATCTGGAAGTAAAGGGAAAGAGCAATTGTTGTCGCAGAGAGCAGCAACAGCAGTAGGGAGCAGCAGAAGGAAGTAGTGATCTTACTTCTTCCACACGACAACTAGCTACTAATCAGCAAGCGTGCGAGTGGCAGACGCTTTCCACTTGCAGTCTGAAAGTCTCGCGCACCAGATGCCTTTTAAACACCTTCCTTATTCGCCTGCCTGCAGCGCTCTTGCTTTGCACCGCCCGCGCGCTGACCGGCACTCTCTCTCAGACACACATGGTATTTCGGCCGGTTGCCAAGAACTCCGGAAAGCAGCTTCTGCCGAAGGAGGCTCGCCTCTTGCGGTTACCCTCTCCGAACTCCGGAATCGAGGCTTCTGCCTTTCTTGCTCTTAATGCAAGCGGAAAGCTTCTGCACTGTGTCTAGCGAGGAGAACGTGTGACAGGACAGCACATGTTTGTGCAGTATACCCCTGCCACTGATGTAAGCCCGAATTTGCAACACCCTATGCCACTCATGGTGTGACAGGTTTCTGTGCTGTGCAGGGCATTTCTCTGCATCTGGAAGTAAAGGGAAAGAGCAATTGTTGTCGCAGAGAGCAGCAACAGCAGTAGGGAGCAGCAGAAGGAAGTAGTGATCTTACTTCTTCCACACGACAACTAGCTACTAATCAGCAAGCGTGCGAGTGGCAGACGCTTTCCACTTGCAGTCTGAAAGTCTCCCGCACCAGATGCCTTTTAAACACCTTCCTTATTCGCCTGCCCGCAGCGCTCTCGCTTTCCACCGCCCGCGCGCTGACCGGCACTCTCTCTCAGACACACATGGTATTTCGGCCGCTTGCCAAGAACTCCGGAAAGCAGCTTCTGCCGAAGGAGGCTCGCCTCTTGCGGTTACCCTCTCCGAACTCCGGAATCGAGGCTTCTGCCTTTCTTGCTCTTAGAGCAAGCGGAAAGCTTCTGCACTGTGTCTAGCGAGGAGAACGTGTGACAGGAGAGCACATGTTTGTGCAGTATACCCCTGCCACTGATGTAAGCTCGAATTTGCAACACCCTATGCCACTCATGGTGTGACAGGTTTCTGTGCTGCGCAGGGCATTTCTCTGCATCTGGAAGTAAAGGGAAAGAGCAATTGTTGTCGCAGAGAGCAGCAACAGCAGTAGGGAGCAGCAGAAGGAAGTAGTGGTCTTACTTCTTCCACACGACAACTAGCTACTAATCAGCAAGCGTGCGAGGGGCAGACGCTTTCCACTTGCAGTCTGAAAGTCTCGCGCACCAGATGCCTTTTAAACACCTTCCTTATTCGCCTGCCTGCAGCGCTCTCGCTTTCCACCGCCCGCGCGCTGACCGGCACTCTCTCTCAGACACACATGGTATTTCGGCCGGTTGCCAAGAACTCCGGAAAGCAGCTTCTGCCGAAGGAGGCTCGCCTCTGGCGGTTACCCTCTCCGAACTCCGGAATCGAGGCTTCAGTCTTTCTTGTTCTTAATGCAAGCGGAAAGCTTCTGCACTGTGTCTAGCGAGGAGAACGTGTGACAGGACAGCACATGTTTGTGCAGTATACCCCTGCCACTGATGTAAGCCCGAATTTGCAACACCCTATGCCACTCATGGTGTGACAGGTTTCTGTGCTGCGCAGGGCATTTCTCTGCATCTGGAAGTAAAGGGAAAGAGCAATTGTTGTCGCAGAGAGCAGCAACAGCAGTAGGGAGCAGCAGAAGGAAGTAGTGATCTTACTTCTTCCACACGACAACTAGCTACTAATCAGCAAGCGTGCGAGTGGCAGACGCTTTCCACTTGCAGTCTGAAAGTCTCGCGCACCAGATGCCTTTTAAACACCTTCCTTATTCGCCTGCCTGCAGCGCTCTTGCTTTGCACCGCCGGCGCGCTGACCGGCACTCTCTCTCAGACACACATGGTATTTCGGCCGGTTGCCAAGAACTCCGGAAAGCAGCTTCTGCCGAAGGAGGCTCGCCTCTTGCGGTTACCCTCTCCGAACTCCGGAATCGAGGCTTCTGCCTTTCTTGCTCTTAATGCAAGCGGAAAGCTTCTGCACTGTGTCTAGCGAGGAGAACGTGTGACAGGACAGCACATGTTTGTGCAGTATACCCCTGCCACTGATGTAAGCCCGAATTTGCAACACCCTATGCCACTCATGGTGTGACAGGTTTCTGTGCTGTGCAGGGCATTTCTCTGCATCTGGAAGTAAAGGGAAAGAGCAATTGTTGTCGCAGAGAGCAGCAACAGCAGTAGGGAGCAGCAGAAGGAAGTAGTGATCTTACTTCTTCCACACGACAACTAGCTACTAATCAGCAAGCGTGCGAGTGGCAGACGCTTTCCACTTGCAGTCTGAAAGTCTCGCGCACCAGATGCCTTTTAAACACCTTCCTTATTCGCCTGCCTGCAGCGCTCTTGCTTTGCACCGCCCGCGCGCTGACCGGCACTCTCTCTCAGACACACATGGTATTTCGGCCGGTTGCCAAGAACTCCGGAAAGCAGCTTCTGCCGAAGGAGGCTCGCCTCTTGCGGTTACCCTCTCCGAACTCCGGAATCGAGGCTTCTGCCTTTCTTGCTCTTAATGCAAGCGGAAAGCTTCTGCACTGTGTCTAGCGAGGAGAACGTGTGACAGGACAGCACATGTTTGTGCAGTATACCCCTGCCACTGATGTAAGCCCGAATTTGCAACACCCTATGCCACTCATGGTGTGACAGGTTTCTGTGCTGCTCAGGGCATTTCTCTGCATCTGGAAGTAAAGGGAAAGAGCAATTGTTGTCGCAGAGAGCAGCAACAGCAGTAGGGAGCAGCAGAAGGAAGTAGTGATCTTACTTCTTCCACACGACAACTAGCTACTAATCAGCAAGCGTGCGAGTGGCAGACGCTTTCCACTTGCAGTCTGAAAGTCTCGCGCACCAGATGCCTTTTAAACACCTTCCTTATTCGCCTGCCTGCAGCGCTCTCGTTTTCCACCGCCCGCGCGCTGACCGGCACTCTCTCTCAGACACACATGGTATTTCGGCCGGTTGCCAAGAACTCCGGAAAGCAGCTTCTGCCGAAGGAGGCTCGCCTCTTGCGGTTACCCTCTCCGAACTCCGGAATCGAGGCTTCTGCCTTTCTTGTTCTTAATGCAAGCGGAAAGCTTCTGCACTGTGTCTAGCGAGGAGAACGTGTGACAGGACAGCACATGTTTGTGCAGTATACCCCTGCCACTGATGTAAGCCCGAATTTGCAACACCCTATGCCACTCATGGTGTGACAGGTTTCTGTGCTGCGCAGGGCATTTCTCTGCATCTGGAAGTAAAGGGAAAGAGCAATTGTTGTCGCAGAGAGCAGCAACAGCAGTAGGGAGCAGCAGAAGGAAGTAGTGATCTTACTTCTTCCACACGACAACTAGCTACTAATCAGCAAGCGTGCGAGTGGCAGACGCTTTCCACTTGCAGTCTGAAAGTCTCGCGCACCAGATGCCTTTTAAACACCTTCCTTATTCGCCTGCCTGCAGCGCTCTCGCTTTCCACCGCCCGCGCGCTGACCGGCACTCTCTCTCAGACACACATGGTATTTCGGCCGGTTGCCAAGAACTCCGGAAAGCAGCTTCTGCCGAAGGAGGCTCGCCTCTTGCGGTTACCCTCTCCGAACTCCGGAATCGAGGCTTCTGCCTTTCTTGCTCTTAATGCAAGCGGAAAGCTTCTGCACTGTGTCTAGCGAGGAGAACGTGTGACAGGACAGCACATGTTTGTGCAGTATACCCCTGCCACTGATGTAAGCCCGAATTTGCAACACCCTATGCCACTCATGGTGTGACAGGTTTCTGTGCTGCGCAGGGCATTTCTCTGCATCTGGAAGTAAAGGGAAAGAGCAATTGTTGTCGCAGAGAGCAGCAACAGCAGTAGGGAGCAGCAGAAGGAAGTAGTGATCTTACTTCTTCCACACGACAACTAGCTACTAATCAGCAAGCGTGCGAGTGGCAGACGCTTTCCACTTGCAGTCTGAAAGTCTCGCGCACCAGATGCCTTTTAAACACCTTCCTTATTCGCCTGCCCGCAGCGCTCTCGCTTTCCACCGCCCGCGCGCTGACCGGCACTCTCTCTCAGACACACATGGTATTTCGGCCGGTTGCCAAGAACTCCGGAAAGCAGCTTCTGCCGAAGGAGGCTCGCCTCTTGCGGTTACCCTCTCCGAACTCCGGAATCGAGGCTTCTGCCTTTCTTGTTCTTAATGCAAGCGGAAAGCTTCTGCACTGTGTCTAGCGAGGAGAACGTGTGACAGGACAGCACATGTTTGTGCAGTATACCCCTGCCACTGATGTAAGCCCGAATTTGCAACACCCTATGCCACTCATGGTGTGACAGGTTTCTGTGCTGCGCAGGGCATTTCTCTGCATCTGGAAGTAAAGGGAAAGAGCAATTGTTGTCGCAGAGAGCAGCAACAGCAGTAGGGAGCAGCAGAAGGAAGTAGTGATCTTACTTCTTCCACACGACAACTAGCTACTAATCAGCAAGCGTGCGAGTGGCAGACGCTTTCCACTTGCAGTCTGAAAGTCTCGCGCACCAGATGCCTTTTAAACACCTTCCTTATTCGCCTGCCTGCAGCGCTCTCGCTTTCCACCGCCCGCGCGCTGACCGGCACTCTCTCTCAGACACACATGGTATTTCGGCCGGTTGCCAAGAACTCCGGAAAGCAGCTTCTGCCGAAGGAGGCTCGCCTCTTGCGGTTACCCTCTCCGAACTCCGGAATCGAGGCTTCAGTCTTTCTTGTTCTTAATGCAAGCGGAAAGCTTCTGCACTGTGTCTAGCGAGGAGAACGTGTGACAGGACAGCACATGTTTGTGCAGTATACCCCTGCCACTGATGTAAGCCCGAATTTGCAACACCCTATGCCACTCATGGTGTGACAGGTTTCTGTGCTGCGCAGGGCATTTCTCTGCATCTGGAAGTAAAGGGAAAGAGCAATTGTTGTCGCAGAGAGCAGCAACAGCAGTAGGGAGCAGCAGAAGGAAGTAGTGATCTTACTTCTTCCACACGACAACTAGCTACTAATCAGCAAGCGTGCGAGTGGCAGACGCTTTCCACTTGCAGTCTGAAAGTCTCGCGCACCAGATGCCTTTTAAACACCTTCCTTATTCGCCTGCCTGCAGCGCTCTCGCTTTCCACCGCCCGCGCGCTGACCGGCACTCTCTCTCAGACACACATGGTATTTCGGCCGGTTGCCAAGAACTCCGGAAAGCAGCTTCTGCCGAAGGAGGCTCGCCTCTTGCGGTTACCCTCTCCGAACTCCGGAATCGAGGCTTCTGCCTTTCTTGCTCTTAATGCAAGCGGAAAGCTTCTGCACTGTGTCTAGCGAGGAGAACGTGTGACAGGACAGCACATGTTTGTGCAGTATACCCCTGCCACTGATGTAAGCCCGAATTTGCAACACCCTATGCCACTCATGGTGTGACAGGTTTCTGTGCTGCGCAGGGCATTTCTCTGCATCTGGAAGTAAAGGGAAAGAGCAATTGTTGTCGCAGAGAGCAGCAACAGCAGTAGGGAGCAGCAGAAGGAAGTAGTGATCTTACTTCTTCCACACGACAACTAGCTACTAATCAGCAAGCGTGCGAGTGGCAGACGCTTTCCACTTGCAGTCTGAAAGTCTCCCGCACCAGATGCCTTTTAAACACCTTCCTTATTCGCCTGCCCGCAGCGCTCTCGCTTTCCACCGCCCGCGCGCTGACCGGCACTCTCTCTCAGACACACATGGTATTTCGGCCGGTTGCCAAGAACTCCGGAAAGCAGCTTCTGCCGAAGGAGGCTCGCCTCTTGCGGTTACCCTCTCCGAACTCCGGAATCGAGGCTTCTGCCTTTCTTGCTCTTAGAGCAAGCGGAAAGCTTCTGCACTGTGTCTAGCGAGGAGAACGTGTGACAGGACAGCACATGTTTGTGCAGTATACCCCTGCCACTGATGTAAGCCCGAATTTGCAACACCCTATGCCACTCATGGTGTGACAGGTTTCTGTGCTGCGCAGGGCATTTCTCTGCATCTGGAAGTAAAGGGAAAGAGCAATTGTTGTCGCAGAGAGCAGCAACAGCAGTAGGGAGCAGCAGAAGGAAGTAGTGATCTTACTTCTTCCACACGACAACTAGCTACTAATCAGCAAGCGTGCGAGTGGCAGACGCTTTCCACTTGCAGTCTGAAAGTCTCGCGCACCAGATGCCTTTTAAACACCTTCCTTATTCGCCTGCCTGCAGCGCTCTCGCTTTCCACCGCCCGCGCGCTGACCGGCACTCTCTCTCAGACACACATGGTATTTCGGCCGGTTGCCAAGAACTCCGGAAAGCAGCTTCTGCCGAAGGAGGCTCGCCTCTTGCGGTTACCCTCTCCGAACTCCGGAATCGAGGCTTCTGCCTTTCTTGTTCTTAATGCAAGCGGAAAGCTTCTGCACTGTGTCTAGCGAGGAGAACGTGTGACAGGACAGCACATGTTTGTGCAGTATACCCCTGCCACTGATGTAAGCCCGAATTTGCAACACCCTATGCCACTCATGGTGTGACAGGTTTCTGTGCTGTGCAGGGCATTTCTCTGCATCTGGAAGTAAAGGGAAAGAGCAATTGTTGTCGCAGAGAGCAGCAACAGCAGTAGGGAGCAGCAGAAGGAAGTAGTGATCTTACTTCTTCCACACGACAACTAGCTACTAATCAGCAAGCGTGCGAGTGGCAGACGCTTTCCACTTGCAGTCTGAAAGTCTCGCGCACCAGATGCCTTTTAAACACCTTCCTTATTCGCCTGCCTGCAGCGCTCTTGCTTTGCACCGCCCGCGCGCTGACCGGCACTCTCTCTCAGACACACATGGTATTTCGGCCGGTTGCCAAGAACTCCGGAAAGCAGCTTCTGCCGAAGGAGGCTCGCCTCTTGCGGTTACCCTCTCCGAACTCCGGAATCGAGGCTTCTGCCTTTCTTGCTCTTAATGCAAGCGGAAAGCTTCTGCACTGTGTCTAGCGAGGAGAACGTGTGACAGGACAGCACATGTTTGTGCAGTATACCCCTGCCACTGATGTAAGCCCGAATTTGCAACACCCTATGCCACTCATGGTGTGACAGGTTTCTGTGCTGCTCAGGGCATTTCTCTGCATCTGGAAGTAAAGGGAAAGAGCAATTGTTGTCGCAGAGAGCAGCAACAGCAGTAGGGAGCAGCAGAAGGAAGTAGTGATCTTACTTCTTCCACACGACAACTAGCTACTAATCAGCAAGCGTGCGAGTGGCAGACGCTTTCCACTTGCAGTCTGAAAGTCTCGCGCACCAGATGCCTTTTAAACACCTTCCTTATTCGCCTGCCTGCAGCGCTCTCGTTTTCCACCGCCCGCGCGCTGACCGGCACTCTCTCTCAGACACACATGGTATTTCGGCCGGTTGCCAAGAACTCCGGAAAGCAGCTTCTGCCGAAGGAGGCTCGCCTCTTGCGGTTACCCTCTCCGAACTCCGGAATCGAGGCTTCTGCCTTTCTTGTTCTTAATGCAAGCGGAAAGCTTCTGCACTGTGTCTAGCGAGGAGAACGTGTGACAGGACAGCACATGTTTGTGCAGTATACCCCTGCCACTGATGTAAGCCCGAATTTGCAACACCCTATGCCACTCATGGTGTGACAGGTTTCTGTGCTGCGCAGGGCATTTCTCTGCATCTGGAAGTAAAGGGAAAGAGCAATTGTTGTCGCAGAGAGCAGCAACAGCAGTAGGGAGCAGCAGAAGGAAGTAGTGATCTTACTTCTTCCACACGACAACTAGCTACTAATCAGCAAGCGTGCGAGTGGCAGACGCTTTCCACTTGCAGTCTGAAAGTCTCGCGCACCAGATGCCTTTTAAACACCTTCCTTATTCGCCTGCCTGCAGCGCTATCGCTTTCCACCGCCCGCGCGCTGACCGGCACTCTCTCTCAGACACACATGGTATTTCGGCCGGTTGCCAAGAACTCCGGAAAGCAGCTTCTGCCGAAGGAGGCTCGCCTCTTGCGGTTACCCTCTCCGAACTCCGGAATCGAGGCTTCTGCCTTTCTTGTTCTTAATGCAAGCGGAAAGCTTCTGCACTGTGTCTAGCGAGGAGAACGTGTGACAGGACAGCACATGTTTGTGCAGTATACCCCTGCCACTGATGTAAGCCCGAATTTGCAACACCCTATGCCACTCATGGTGTGACAGGTTTCTGTGCTGCGCAGGGCATTTCTCTGCATCTGGAAGTAAAGGGAAAGAGCAATTGTTGTCGCAGAGAGCAGCAACAGCAGTAGGGAGCAGCAGAAGGAAGTAGTGATCTTACTTCTTCCACACGACAACTAGCTACTAATCAGCAAGCGTGCGAGTGGCAGACGCTTTCCACTTGCAGTCTGAAAGTCTCGCGCACCAGATGCCTTTTAAACACCTTCCTTATTCGCCTGCCAGCAGCGCTCTCGCTTTCCACCGCCCGCGCGCTGACCGGCACTCTCTCTCAGACACACATGGTATTTCGGCCGGTTGCCAAGAACTCCGGAAAGCAGCTTCTGCCGAAGGAGGCTCGCCTCTTGCGGTTACCCTCTCCGAACTCCGGAATCGAGGCTTCTGCCTTTCTTGTTCTTAATGTAAGCGGAAAGCTTCTGCACTGTGTCTAGCGAGGAGAACGTGTGACAGGACAGCACATGTTTGTGCAGTATACCCCTGCCACTGATGTAAGCCCGAATTTGCAACACCCTATGCCACTCATGGTGTGACAGGTTTCTGTGCTGCGCAGGGCATTTCTCTGCATCTGGAAGTAAAGGGAAAGAGCAATTGTTGTCGCAGAGAGCAGCAACAGCAGTAGGGAGCAGCAGAAGGAAGTAGTGATCTTACTTCTTCCACACGACAACTAGCTACTAATCAGCAAGCGTGCGAGTGGCAGACGCTTTCCACTTGCAGTCTGAAAGTCTCCCGCACCAGATGCCTTTTAAACACCTTCCTTATTCGCCTGCCCGCAGCGCTCTCGCTTTCCACCGCCCGCGCGCTGACCGGCACTCTCTCTCAGACACACATGGTATTTCGGCCGGTTGCCAAGAACTCCGGAAAGCAGCTTCTGCCGAAGGAGGCTCGCCTCTTGCGGTTACCCTCTCCGAACTCCGGAATCGAGGCTTCTGCCTTTCTTGCTCTTAGAGCAAGCGGAAAGCTTCTGCACTGTGTCTAGCGAGGAGAACGTGTGACAGGACAGCACATGTTTGTGCAGTATACCCCTGCCACTGATGTAAGCTCGAATTTGCAACACCCTATGCCACTCATGGTGTGACAGGTTTCTGTGCTGCGCAGGGCATTTCTCTGCATCTGGAAGTAAAGGGAAA
The DNA here is from genome assembly GCF_971803275.1 of Cyanistes caeruleus. Classification (NCBI taxonomy): domain Eukaryota; kingdom Metazoa; phylum Chordata; class Aves; order Passeriformes; family Paridae; genus Cyanistes; species Cyanistes caeruleus. Next base: position 159,422 of record NW_028255948.1, read on the forward strand.
GAGCAATTGTTGTCGCAGAGAGCAGCAACAGCAGTAGGGAGCAGCAGAAGGAAGTAGTGGTCTTACTTCTTCCACACGACAACTAGCTACTAATCAGCAAGCGTGCGAGGGGCAGACGCTTTCCACTTGCAGTCTGAAAGTCTCGCGCACCAGATGCCTTTTAAACACCTTCCTTATTCGCCTGCCTGCAGCGCTCTCGCTTTCCACCGCCCGCGCGCTGACCGGCACTCTCTCTCAGACACACATGGTATTTCGGCCGGTTGCCAAGAACTCCGGAAAGCAGCTTCTGCCGAAGGAGGCTCGCCTCTGGCGGTTACCCTCTCCGAACTCCGGAATCGAGGCTTCAGTCTTTCTTGTTCTTAATGCAAGCGGAAAGCTTCTGCACTGTGTCTAGCGAGGAGAACGTGTGACAGGACAGCACATGTTTGTGCAGTATACCCCTGCCACTGATGTAAGCCCGAATTTGCAACACCCTATGCCACTCATGGTGTGACAGGTTTCTGTGCTGCGCAGGGCATTTCTCTGCATCTGGAAGTAAAGGGAAAGAGCAATTGTTGTCGCAGAGAGCAGCAACAGCAGTAGGGAGCAGCAGAAGGAAGTAGTGATCTTACTTCTTCCACACGACAACTAGCTACTAATCAGCAAGCGTGCGAGTGGCAGACGCTTTCCACTTGCAGTCTGAAAGTCTCGCGCACCAGATGCCTTTTAAACACCTTCCTTATTCGCCTGCCTGCAGCGCTCTTGCTTTGCACCGCCGGCGCGCTGACCGGCACTCTCTCTCAGACACACATGGTATTTCGGCCGGTTGCCAAGAACTCCGGAAAGCAGCTTCTGCCGAAGGAGGCTCGCCTCTTGCGGTTACCCTCTCCGAACTCCGGAATCGAGGCTTCTGCCTTTCTTGCTCTTAATGCAAGCGGAAAGCTTCTGCACTGTGTCTAGCGAGGAGAACGTGTGACAGGACAGCACATGTTTGTGCAGTATACCCCTGCCACTGATGTAAGCCCGAATTTGCAACACCCTATGCCACTCATGGTGTGACAGGTTTCTGTGCTGTGCAGGGCATTTCTCTGCATCTGGAAGTAAAGGGAAAGAGCAATTGTTGTCGCAGAGAGCAGCAACAGCAGTAGGGAGCAGCAGAAGGAAGTAGTGATCTTACTTCTTCCACACGACAACTAGCTGCTAATCAGCAAGCGTGCGAGTGGCAGACGCTTTCCACTTGCAGTCTGAAAGTCTCGCGCACCAGATGCCTTTTAAACACCTTCCTTATTCGCCTGCCTGCAGCGCTCTTGCTTTGCACCGCCCGCGCGCTGACCGGCACTCTCTCTCAGACACACATGGTATTTCGGCCGGTTGCCAAGAACTCCGGAAAGCAGCTTCTGCCGAAGGAGGCTCGCCTCTTGCGGTTACCCTCTCCGAACTCCGGAATCGAGGCTTCTGCCTTTCTTGCTCTTAATGCAAGCGGAAAGCTTCTGCACTGTGTCTAGCGAGGAGAACGTGTGACAGGACAGCACATGTTTGTGCAGTATACCCCTGCCACTGATGTAAGCCCGAATTTGCAACACCCTATGCCACTCATGGTGTGACAGGTTTCTGTGCTGCGCAGGGCATTTCTCTGCATCTGGAAGTAAAGGGAAAGAGCAATTGTTGTCGCAGAGAGCAGCAACAGCAGTAGGGAGCAGCAGAAGGAAGTAGTGATCTTACTTCTTCCACACGACAACTAGCTACTAATCAGCAAGCGTGCGAGTGGCAGACGCTTTCCACTTGCAGTCTGAAAGTCTCCCGCACCAGATGCCTTTTAAACACCTTCCTTATTCGCCTGCCCGCAGCGCTCTCGCTTTCCACCGCCCGCGCGCTGACCGGCACTCTCTCTCAGACACACATGGTATTTCGGCCGGTTGCCAAGAACTCCGGAAAGCAGCTTCTGCCGAAGGAGGCTCGCCTCTTGCGGTTACCCTCTCCGAACTCCGGAATCGAGGCTTCTGCCTTTCTTGTTCTTAATGCAAGCGGAAAGCTTCTGCACTGTGTCTAGCGAGGAGAACGTGTGACAGGACAGCACATGTTTGTGCAGTATACCCCTGCCACTGATGTAAGCCCGAATTTGCAACACCCTATGCCACTCATGGTGTGACAGGTTTCTGTGCTGCGCAGGGCATTTCTCTGCATCTGGAAGTAAAGGGAAAGAGCAATTGTTGTCGCAGAGAGCAGCAACAGCAGTAGGGAGCAGCAGAAGGAAGTAGTGATCTTACTTCTTCCACACGACAACTAGCTACTAATCAGCAAGCGTGCGAGTGGCAGACGCTTTCCACTTGCAGTCTGAAAGTCTCCCGCACCAGATGCCTTTTAAACACCTTCCTTATTCGCCTGCCCGCAGCGCTCTCGATTTCCACCGCCCGCGCGCTGACCGGCACTCTCTCTCAGACACACATGGTATTTCGGCCGGTTGCCAAGAACTCCGGAAAGCAGCTTCTGCCGAAGGAGGCTCGCCTCTTGCGGTTACCCTCTCCGAACTCCGGAATCGAGGCTTCTGCCTTTCTTGCTCTTAATGCAAGCGGAAAGCTTCTGCACTGTGTCTAGCGAGGAGAACGTGTGACAGGACAGCACATGTTTGTGCAGTATACCCCTGCCACTGATGTAAGCCCGAATTTGCAACACCCTATGCCACTCATGGTGTGACAGGTTTCTGTGCTGCGCAGGGCATTTCTCTGCATCTGGAAGTAAAGGGAAAGAGCAATTGTTGTCGCAGAGAGCAGCAACAGCAGTAGGGAGCAGCAGAAGGAAGTAGTGATCTTACTTCTTCCACACGACAACTAGCTACTAATCAGCAAGCGTGCGAGTGGCAGACGCTTTCCACTTGCAGTCTGAAAGTCTCGCGCACCAGATGCCTTTTAAACACCTTCCTTATTCGCCTGCCCGCAGCGCTCTCGCTTTCCACCGCCCGCGCGCTGACCGGCACTCTCTCTCAGACACACATGGTATTTCGGCCGGTTGCCAAGAACTCCGGAAAGCAGCTTCTGCCGAAGGAGGCTCGCCTCTTGCGGTTACCCTCTCCGAACTCCGGAATCGAGGCTTCTGCCTTTCTTGTTCTTAATGCAAGCGGAAAGCTTCTGCACTGTGTCTAGCGAGGAGAACGTGTGACAGGACAGCACATGTTTGTGCAGTATACCCCTGCCACTGATGTAAGCCCGAATTTGCAACACCCTATGCCACTCATGGTGTGACAGGTTTCTGTGCTGCGCAGGGCATTTCTCTGCATCTGGAAGTAAAGGGAAAGAGCAATTGTTGTCGCAGAGAGCAGCAACAGCAGTAGGGAGCAGCAGAAGGAAGTAGTGGTCTTACTTCTTCCACACGACAACTAGCTACTAATCAGCAAGCGTGCGAGTGGCAGACGCTTTCCACTTGCAGTCTGAAAGTCTCGCGCACCAGATGCCTTTTAAACACCTTCCTTATTCGCCTGCCTGCAGCGCTCTCGCTTTCCACCGCCCGCGCGCTGACCGGCACTCTCTCTCAGACACACATGGTATTTCGGCCGGTTGCCAAGAACTCCGGAAAGCAGCTTCTGCCGAAGGAGGCTCGCCTCTTGCGGTTACCCTCTCCGAACTCCGGAATCGAGGCTTCTGCCTTTCTTGTTCTTAATGCAAGCGGAAAGCTTCTGCACTGTGTCTAGCGAGGAGAACGTGTGACAGGACAGCACATGTTTGTGCAGTATACCCCTGCCACTGATGTAAGCCCGAATTTGCAACACCCTATGCCACTCATGGTGTGACAGGTTTCTGTGCTGCGCAGGGCATTTCTCTGCATCTGGAAGTAAAGGGAAAGAGCAATTGTTGTCGCAGAGAGCAGCAACAGCAGTAGGGAGCAGCAGAAGGAAGTAGTGATCTTACTTCTTCCACACGACAACTAGCTACTAATCAGCAAGCGTGCGAGTGGCAGACGCTTTCCACTTGCAGTCTGAAAGTCTCGCGCACCAGATGCCTTTTAAACACCTTCCTTATTCGCCTGCCCGCAGCGCTCTCTCTTTCCACCGCCCGCGCGCTGATCGGCACTCTCTCTCAGACACACATGGTATTTCGGCCAGTTGCCAAGAACTCCGGAAAGCAGCTTCTGCCGAAGGAGGCTCGCCTCTTGCGGTTACCCTCTCCGAACTCCGGAATCGAGGCTTCTGCCTTTCTTGCTCTTAATGCAAGCGGAAAGCTTCTGCACTGTGTCTAGCGAGGAGAACGTGTGACAGGACAGCACATGTTTGTGCAGTATACCCCTGCCACTGATGTAAGCCCGAATTTGCAACACCCTATGCCACTCATGGTGTGACAGGTTTCTGTGCTGCGCAGGGCATTTCTCTGAATCTGGAAGTAAAGGGAAAGAGCAATTGTTGTCGCAGAGAGCAGCAACAGCAGTAGGGAGCAGCAGAAGGAAGTAGTGATCTTACTTCTCCCACACGACAACTAGCTACTAATCAGCAAGCGTGCGAGTGGCAGACGCTTTCCACTTGCAGTCTGAAAGTCTCGCGCACCAGATGCCTTTTAAACACCTTCCTTATTCGCCTGCCCGCAGCGCTCTTGCTTTGCACCGCCCGCGCGCTGACCGGCACTCTCTCTCAGACACACATGGTATTTCGGCCGGTTGCCAAGAACTCCGGAAAGCAGCTTCTGCCGAAGGAGGCTCGCCTCTTGCGGTTACCCTCTCCGAACTCCGGAATCGAGGCTTCTGCCTTTCTTGCTCTTAATGCAAGCGGAAAGCTTCTGCACTGTGTCTAGCGAGGAGAACGTGTGACAGGACAGCACATGTTTGTGCAGTATACCCCTGCCACTGATGTAAGCCCGAATTTGCAACACCCTATGCCACTCATGGTGTGACAGGTTTCTGTGCTGCGCAGGGCATTTCTCTGCATCTGGAAGTAAAGGGAAAGAGCAATTGTTGTCGCAGAGAGCAGCAACAGCAGTAGGGAGCAGCAGAAGGAAGTAGTGATCTTACTTCTTCCACACGACAACTAGCTACTAATCAGCAAGCGTGCGAGTGGCAGACGCTTTCCACTTGCAGTCTGAAAGTCTCGCGCACCAGATGCCTTTTAAACACCTTCCTTATTCGCCTGCCTGCAGCGCTCTTGCTTTGCACCGCCGGCGCGCTGACCGGCACTCTCTCTCAGACACACATGGTATTTCGGCCGGTTGCCAAGAACTCCGGAAAGCAGCTTCTGCCGAAGGAGGCTCGCCTCTTGCGGTTACCCTCTCCGAACTCCGGAATCGAGGCTTCTGCCTTTCTTGCTCTTAATGCAAGCGGAAAGCTTCTGCACTGTGTCTAGCGAGGAGAACGTGTGACAGGACAGCACATGTTTGTGCAGTATACCCCTGCCACTGATGTAAGCCCGAATTTGCAACACCCTATGCCACTCATGGTGTGACAGGTTTCTGTGCTGTGCAGGGCATTTCTCTGCATCTGGAAGTAAAGGGAAAGAGCAATTGTTGTCGCAGAGAGCAGCAACAGCAGTAGGGAGCAGCAGAAGGAAGTAGTGATCTTACTTCTTCCACACGACAACTAGCTGCTAATCAGCAAGCGTGCGAGTGGCAGACGCTTTCCACTTGCAGTCTGAAAGTCTCGCGCACCAGATGCCTTTTAAACACCTTCCTTATTCGCCTGCCTGCAGCGCTCTTGCTTTGCACCGCCCGCGCGCTGACCGGCACTCTCTCTCAGACACACATGGTATTTCGGCCGGTTGCCAAGAACTCCGGAAAGCAGCTTCTGCCGAAGGAGGCTCGCCTCTTGCGGTTACCCTCTCCGAACTCCGGAATCGAGGCTTCTGCCTTTCTTGCTCTTAATGCAAGCGGAAAGCTTCTGCACTGTGTCTAGCGAGGAGAACGTGTGACAGGACAGCACATGTTTGTGCAGTATACCCCTGCCACTGATGTAAGCCCGAATTTGCAACACCCTATGCCACTCATGGTGTGACAGGTTTCTGTGCTGCGCAGGGCATTTCTCTGCATCTGGAAGTAAAGGGAAAGAGCAATTGTTGTCGCAGAGAGCAGCAACAGCAGTAGGGAGCAGCAGAAGGAAGTAGTGATCTTACTTCTTCCACACGACAACTAGCTACTAATCAGCAAGCGTGCGAGTGGCAGACGCTTTCCACTTGCAGTCTGAAAGTCTCCCGCACCAGATGCCTTTTAAACACCTTCCTTATTCGCCTGCCCGCAGCGCTCTCGCTTTCCACCGCCCGCGCGCTGACCGGCACTCTCTCTCAGACACACATGGTATTTCGGCCGGTTGCCAAGAACTCCGGAAAGCAGCTTCTGCCGAAGGAGGCTCGCCTCTTGCGGTTACCCTCTCCGAACTCCGGAATCGAGGCTTCTGCCTTTCTTGCTCTTAGAGCAAGCGGAAAGCTTCTGCACTGTGTCTAGCGAGGAGAACGTGTGACAGGAGAGCACATGTTTGTGCAGTATACCCCTGCCACTGATGTAAGCTCGAATTTGCAACACCCTATGCCACTCATGGTGTGACAGGTTTCTGTGCTGCGCAGGGCATTTCTCTGCATCTGGAAGTAAAGGGAAAGAGCAATTGTTGTCGCAGAGAGCAGCAACAGCAGTAGGGAGCAGCAGAAGGAAGTAGTGGTCTTACTTCTTCCACACGACAACTAGCTACTAATCAGCAAGCGTGCGAGGGGCAGACGCTTTCCACTTGCAGTCTGAAAGTCTCGCGCACCAGATGCCTTTTAAACACCTTCCTTATTCGCCTGCCTGCAGCGCTCTCGCTTTCCACCGCCCGCGCGCTGACCGGCACTCTCTCTCAGACACACATGGTATTTCGGCCGGTTGCCAAGAACTCCGGAAAGCAGCTTCTGCCGAAGGAGGCTCGCCTCTGGCGGTTACCCTCTCCGAACTCCGGAATCGAGGCTTCAGTCTTTCTTGTTCTTAATGCAAGCGGAAAGCTTCTGCACTGTGTCTAGCGAGGAGAACGTGTGACAGGACAGCACATGTTTGTGCAGTATACCCCTGCCACTGATGTAAGCCCGAATTTGCAACACCCTATGCCACTCATGGTGTGACAGGTTTCTGTGCTGCGCAGGGCATTTCTCTGCATCTGGAAGTAAAGGGAAAGAGCAATTGTTGTCGCAGAGAGCAGCAACAGCAGTAGGGAGCAGCAGAAGGAAGAAGTGATCTTACTTCTTCCACACGACAACTAGCTACTAATCAGCAAGCGTGCGAGTGGCAGACGCTTTCCACTTGCAGTCTGAAAGTCTCGCGCACCAGATGCCTTTTAAACACCTTCCTTATTCGCCTGCCTGCAGCGCTCTTGCTTTCCACCGCCCGCGCGCTGACCGGCACTCTCTCTCAGACACACATGGTATTTCGGCCGGTTGCCAAGAACTCCGGAAAGCAGCTTCTGCCGAAGGAGGCTCGCCTCTTGCGGTTACCCTCTCCGAACTCCGGAATCGAGGCTTCTGCCTTTCTTGCTCTTAATGCAAGCGGAAAGCTTCTGCACTGTGTCTAGCGAGGAGAACGTGTGACAGGACAGCACATGTTTGTGCAGTATACCCCTGCCACTGATGTAAGCCCGAATTTGCAACACCCTATGCCACTCATGGTGTGACAGGTTTCTGTGCTGTGCAGGGCATTTCTCTGCATCTGGAAGTAAAGGGAAAGAGCAATTGTTGTCGCAGAGAGCAGCAACAGCAGTAGGGAGCAGCAGAAGGAAGTAGTGATCTTACTTCTTCCACACGACAACTAGCTACTAATCAGCAAGCGTGCGAGTGGCAGACGCTTTCCACTTGCAGTCTGAAAGTCTCGCGCACCAGATGCCTTTTAAACACCTTCCTTATTCGCCTGCCTGCAGCGCTCTTGCTTTGCACCGCCCGCGCGCTGACCGGCACTCTCTCTCAGACACACATGGTATTTCGGCCGGTTGCCAAGAACTCCGGAAAGCAGCTTCTGCCGAAGGAGGCTCGCCTCTTGCGGTTACCCTCTCCGAACTCCGGAATCGAGGCTTCTGCCTTTCTTGCTCTTAATGCAAGCGGAAAGCTTCTGCACTGTGTCTAGCGAGGAGAACGTGTGACAGGACAGCACATGTTTGTGCAGTATACCCCTGCCACTGATGTAAGCCCGAATTTGCAACACCCTATGCCACTCATGGTGTGACAGGTTTCTGTGCTGCTCAGGGCATTTCTCTGCATCTGGAAGTAAAGGGAAAGAGCAATTGTTGTCGCAGAGAGCAGCAACAGCAGTAGGGAGCAGCAGAAGGAAGTAGTGATCTTACTTCTTCCACACGACAACTAGCTACTAATCAGCAAGCGTGCGAGTGGCAGACGCTTTCCACTTGCAGTCTGAAAGTCTCCCGCACCAGATGCCTTTTAAACACCTTCCTTATTCGCCTGCCTGCAGCGCTCTCGTTTTCCACCGCCCGCGCGCTGACCGGCACTCTCTCTCAGACACACATGGTATTTCGGCCGGTTGCCAAGAACTCCGGAAAGCAGCTTCTGCCGAAGGAGGCTCGCCTCTTGCGGTTACCCTCTCCGAACTCCGGAATCGAGGCTTCTGCCTTTCTTGTTCTTAATGCAAGCGGAAAGCTTCTGCACTGTGTCTAGCGAGGAGAACGTGTGACAGGACAGCACATGTTTGTGCAGTATACCCCTGCCACTGATGTAAGCCCGAATTTGCAACACCCTATGCCACTCATGGTGTGACAGGTTTCTGTGCTGCGCAGGGCATTTCTCTGCATCTGGAAGTAAAGGGAAAGAGCAATTGTTGTCGCAGAGAGCAGCAACAGCAGTAGGGAGCAGCAGAAGGAAGTAGTGATCTTACTTCTTCCACACGACAACTAGCTACTAATCAGCAAGCGTGCGAGTGGCAGACGCTTTCCACTTGCAGTCTGAAAGTCTCGCGCACCAGATGCCTTTTAAACACCTTCCTTATTCGCCTGCCTGCAGCGCTCTCGCTTTCCACCGCCCGCGCGCTGACCGGCACTCTCTCTCAGACACACATGGTATTTCGGCCGGTTGCCAAGAACTCCGGAAAGCAGCTTCTGCCGAAGGAGGCTCGCCTCTTGCGGTTACCCTCTCCGAACTCCGGAATCGAGGCTTCTGCCTTTCTTGTTCTTAATGCAAGCGGAAAGCTTCTGCACTGTGTCTAGCGAGGAGAACGTGTGACAGGACAGCACATGTTTGTGCAGTATACCCCTGCCACTGATGTAAGCCCGAATTTGCAACACCCTATGCCACTCATGGTGTGACAGGTTTCTGTGCTGCGCAGGGCATTTCTCTGCATCTGGAAGTAAAGGGAAAGAGCAATTGTTGTCGCAGAGAGCAGCAACAGCAGTAGGGAGCAGCAGAAGGAAGTAGTGATCTTACTTCTTCCACACGACAACTAGCTACTAATCAGCAAGCGTGCGAGTGGCAGACGCTTTCCACTTGCAGTCTGAAAGTCTCGCGCACCAGATGCCTTTTAAACACCTTCCTTATTCGCCTGCCTGCAGCGCTCTCGCTTTCCACCGCCCGCGCGCTGACCGGCACTCTCTCTCAGACACACATGGTATTTCGGCCGGTTGCCAAGAACTCCGGAAAGCAGCTTCTGCCGAAGGAGGCTCGCCTCTTGCGGTTACCCTCTCCGAACTCCGGAATCGAGGCTTCTGCCTTTCTTGTTCTTAATGCAAGCGGAAAGCTTCTGCACTGTGTCTAGCGAGGAGAACGTGTGACAGGACAGCACATGTTTGTGCAGTATACCCCTGCCACTGATGTAAGCCCGAATTTGCAACACCCTATGCCACTCATGGTGTGACAGGTTTCTGTGCTGCGCAGGGCATTTCTCTGCATCTGGAAGTAAAGGGAAAGAGCAATTGTTGTCGCAGAGAGCAGCAACAGCAGTAGGGAGCAGCAGAAGGAAGTAGTGATCTTACTTCTTCCACACGACAACTAGCTACTAATCAGCAAGCGTGCGAGTGGCAGACGCTTTCCACTTGCAGTCTGAAAGTCTCCCGCACCAGATGCCTTTTAAACACCTTCCTTATTCGCCTGCCCGCAGCGCTCTCGATTTCCACCGCCCGCGCGCTGACCGGCACTCTCTCTCAGACACACATGGTATTTCGGCCGGTTGCCAAGAACTCCGGAAAGCAGCTTCTGCCGAAGGAGGCTCGCCTCTTGCGGTTACCCTCTCCGAACTCCGGAATCGAGGCTTCTGCCTTTCTTGCTCTTAATGCAAGCGGAAAGCTTCTGCACTGTGTCTAGCGAGGAGAACGTGTGACAGGACAGCACATGTTTGTGCAGTATACCCCTGCCACTGATGTAAGCCCGAATTTGCAACACCCTATGCCACTCATGGTGTGACAGGTTTCTGTGCTGCGCAGGGCATTTCTCTGCATCTGGAAGTAAAGGGAAAGAGCAATTGTTGTCGCAGAGAGCAGCAACAGCAGTAGGGAGCAGCAGAAGGAAGTAGTGATCTTACTTCTTCCACACGACAACTAGCTACTAATCAGCAAGCGTGCGAGTGGCAGACGCTTTCCACTTGCAGTCTGAAAGTCTCGCGCACCAGATGCCTTTTAAACACCTTCCTTATTCGCCTGCCCGCAGCGCTCTCGCTTTCCACCGCCCGCGCGCTGACCGGCACTCTCTCTCAGACACACATGGTATTTCGGCCGGTTGCCAAGAACTCCGGAAAGCAGCTTCTGCCGAAGGAGGCTCGCCTCTTGCGGTTACCCTCTCCGAACTCCGGAATCGAGGCTTCTGCCTTTCTTGTTCTTAATGCAAGCGGAAAGCTTCTGCACTGTGTCTAGCGAGGAGAACGTGTGACAGGACAGCACATGTTTGTGCAGTATACCCCTGCCACTGATGTAAGCCCGAATTTGCAACACCCTATGCCACTCATGGTGTGACAGGTTTCTGTGCTGCGCAGGGCATTTCTCTGCATCTGGAAGTAAAGGGAAAGAGCAATTGTTGTCGCAGAGAGCAGCAACAGCAGTAGGGAGCAGCAGAAGGAAGTAGTGGTCTTACTTCTTCCACACGACAACTAGCTACTAATCAGCAAGCGTGCGAGTGGCAGACGCTTTCCACTTGCAGTCTGAAAGTCTCGCGCACCAGATGCCTTTTAAACACCTTCCTTATTCGCCTGCCTGCAGCGCTCTCGCTTTCCACCGCCCGCGCGCTGACCGGCACTCTCTCTCAGACACACATGGTATTTCGGCCGGTTGCCAAGAACTCCGGAAAGCAGCTTCTGCCGAAGGAGGCTCGCCTCTTGCGGTTACCCTCTCCGAACTCCGGAATCGAGGCTTCTGCCTTTCTTGTTCTTAATGCAAGCGGAAAGCTTCTGCACTGTGTCTAGCGAGGAGAACGTGTGACAGGACAGCACATGTTTGTGCAGTATACCCCTGCCACTGATGTAAGCCCGAATTTGCAACACCCTATGCCACTCATGGTGTGACAGGTTTCTGTGCTGCGCAGGGCATTTCTCTGCATCTGGAAGTAAAGGGAAAGAGCAATTGTTGTCGCAGAGAGCAGCAACAGCAGTAGGGAGCAGCAGAAGGAAGTAGTGATCTTACTTCTTCCACACGACAACTAGCTGCTAATCAACAAGCGTGCGAGTGGCAGACGCTTTCCACTTGCAGTCTGAAAGTCTCGCGCACCAGATGCCTTTTAAACACCTTCCTTATTCGCCTGCCCGCAGCGCTCTCGCTTTCCACCGCCCGCGCGCTGACCGGCACTCTCTCTCAGACACACATGGTATTTCGGCCGGTTGCCAAGAACTCCGGAAAGCAGCTTCTGCCGAAGGAGGCTCGCCTCTTGCGGTTACCCTCTCCGAACTCCGGAATCGAGGCTTCTGCCTTTCTTGTTCTTAATGCAAGCGGAAAGCTTCTGCACTGTGTCTAGCGAGGAGAACGTGTGACAGGACAGCACATGTTTGTGCAGTATACCCCTGCCACTGATGTAAGCCCGAATTTGCAACACCCTATGCCACTCATGGTGTGACAGGTTTCTGTGCTGCGCAGGGCATTTCTCTGCATCTGGAAGTAAAGGGAAAGAGCAATTGTTGTCGCAGAGAGCAGCAACAGCAGTAGGGAGCAGCAGAAGGAAGTAGTGATCTTACTTCTTCCACACGACAACTAGCTACTAATCAGCAAGCGTGCGAGTGGCAGACGCTTTCCACTTGCAGTCTGAAAGTCTCGCGCACCAGATGCCTTTTAAACACCTTCCTTATTCGCCTGCCCGCAGCGCTCTCTCTTTCCACCGCCCGCGCGCTGATCGGCACTCTCTCTCAGACACACATGGTATTTCGGCCGGTTGCCAAGAACTCCGGAAAGCAGCTTCTGCCGAAGGAGGCTCGCCTCTTGCGGTTACCCTCTCCGAACTCCGGAATCGAGGCTTCTGCCTTTCTTGCTCTTAATGCAAGCGGAAAGCTTCTGCACTGTGTCTAGCGAGGAGAACGTGTGACAGGACAGCACATGTTTGTGCAGTATACCCCTGCCACTGATGTAAGCCCGAATTTGCAACACCCTATGCCACTCATGGTGTGACAGGTTTCTGTGCTGCGCAGGGCATTTCTCTGAATCTGGAAGTAAAGGGAAAGAGCAATTGTTGTCGCAGAGAGCAGCAACAGCAGTAGGGAGCAGCAGAAGGAAGTAGTGATCTTACTTCTCCCACACGACAACTAGCTACTAATCAGCAAGCGTGCGAGTGGCAGACGCTTTCCACTTGCAGTCTGAAAGTCTCGCGCACCAGATGCCTTTTAAACACCTTCCTTATTCGCCTGCCCGCAGCGCTCTTGCTTTGCACCGCCCGCGCGCTGACCGGCACTCTCTCTCAGACACACATGGTATTTCGGCCGGTTGCCAAGAACTCCGGAAAGCAGCTTCTGCCGAAGGAGGCTCGCCTCTTGCGGTTACCCTCTCCGAACTCCGGAATCGAGGCTTCTGCCTTTCTTGCTCTTAATGCAAGCGGAAAGCTTCTGCACTGTGTCTAGCGAGGAGAACGTGTGACAGGACAGCACATGTTTGTGCAGTATACCCCTGCCACTGATGTAAGCCCGAATTTGCAACACCCTATGCCACTCATGGTGTGACAGGTTTCTGTGCTGCGCAGGGCATTTCTCTGCATCTGGAAGTAAAGGGAAAGAGCAATTGTTGTCGCAGAGAGCAGCAACAGCAGTAGGGAGCAGCAGAAGGAAGTAGTGATCTTACTTCTTCCACACGACAACTAGCTACTAATCAGCAAGCGTGCGAGTGGCAGACGCTTTCCACTTGCAGTCTGAAAGTCTCCCGCACCAGATGCCTTTTAAACACCTTCCTTATTCGCCTGCCCGCAACGCTCTCGCTTTCCACCGCCCGCGCGCTGACCGGCACTCTCTCTCAGACACACATGGTATTTCGGCCGGTTGCCAAGAACTCCGGAAAGCAGCTTCTGCCGAAGGAGGCTCGCCTCTTGCGGTTACCCTCTCCGAACTCCGGAATCGAGGCTTCTGCCTTTCTTGTTCTTAATGCAAGCGGAAAGCTTCTGCACTGTGTCTAGCGAGGAGAACGTGTGACAGGACAGCACATGTTTGTGCAGTATACCCCTGCCACTGATGTAAGCCCGAATTTGCAACACCCTATGCCACTCATGGTGTGACAGGTTTCTGTGCTGCGCAGGGCATTTCTCTGCATCTGGAAGTAAAGGGAAAGAGCAATTGTTGTCGCAGAGAGCAGCAACAGCAGTAGGGAGCAGCAGAAGGAAGTAGTGATCTTACTTCTTCCACACGACAACTAGCTACTAATCAGCAAGCGTGCGAGTGGCAGACGCTTTCCACTTGCAGTCTGAAAGTCTCCCGCACCAGATGCCTTTTAAACACCTTCCTTATTCGCCTGCCCGCAGCGCTCTTGCTTTGCACCGCCCGCGCGCTGACCGGCACTCTCTCTCAGACACACATGGTATTTCGGCCGGTTGCCAAGAACTCCGGAAAGCAGCTTCTGCCGAAGGAGGCTCGCCTCTTGCGGTTACCCTCTCCGAACTCCGGAATCGAGGCTTCTGCCTTTCTTGCTCTTAATGCAAGCGGAAAGCTTCTGCACTGTGTCTAGCGAGGAGAACGTGTGACAGGACAGCACATGTTTGTGCAGTATACCCCTGCCACTGATGTAAGCCCGAATTTGCAACACCCTATGCCACTCATGGTGTGACAGGTTTCTGTGCTGCGCAGGGCATTTCTCTGCATCTGGAAGTAAAGGGAAAGAGCAATTGTTGTCGCAGAGAGCAGCAACAGCAGTAGGGAGCAGCAGAAGGAAGTAGTGATCTTACTTCTTCCACACGACAACTAGCTGCTAATCAGCAAGCGTGCGAGTGGCAGACGCTTTCCACTTGCAGTCTGAAAGTCTCGCGCACCAGATGCCTTTTAAACACCTTCCTTATTCGCCTGCCCGCAGCGCTCTCGCTTTCCACCGCCCGCGCGCTGACCGGCACTCTCTCTCAGACACACATGGTATTTCGGCCGGTTGCCAAGAACTCCGGAAAGCAGCTTCTGCCGAAGGAGGCTCGCCTCTTGTGGTTACCCTCTCCGAACTCCGGAATCGAGGCTTCTGCCTTTCTTGTTCTTAATGCAAGCGGAAAGCTTCTGCACTGTGTCTAGCGAGGAGAACGTGTGACAGGACAGCACATGTTTGTGCAGTATACCCCTGCCACTGATGTAAGCCCGAATTTGCAACACCCTATGCCACTCATGGTGTGACAGGTTTCTGTGCTGCGCAGGGCATTTCTCTGCATCTGGAAGTAAAGGGAAAGAGCAATTGTTGTCGCAGAGAGCAGCAACAGCAGTAGGGAGCAGCAGAAGGAAGTAGTGATCTTACTTCTTCCACACGACAACTAGCTACTAATCAGCAAGCGTGCGAGTGGCAGACGCTTTCCACTTGCAGTCTGAAAGTCTCCCGCACCAGATGCCTTTTAAACACCTTCCTTATTCGCCTGCCCGCAGCGCTCTCGCTTTCCACCGCCCGCGCGCTGACCGGCACTCTCTCTCAGACACACATGGTATTTCGGCCGGTTGCCAAGAACTCCGGAAAGCAGCTTCTGCCGAAGGAGGCTCGCCTCTTGCGGTTACCCTCTCCGAACTCCGGAATCGAGGCTTCTGCCTTTCTTGCTCTTAATGCAAGCGGAAAGCTTCTGCACTGTGTCTAGCGAGGAGAACGTGTGACAGGACAGCACATGTTTGTGCAGTATACCCCTGCCACTGATGTAAGCCCGAATTTGCAACACCCTATGCCACTCATGGTGTGACAGGTTTCTGTGCTGCGCAGGGCATTTCTCTGCATCTGGAAGTAAAGGGACAGAGCAATTGTTGTCGCAGAGAGCAGCAACAGCAGTAGGGAGCAGCAGAAGGAAGTAGTGATCTTACTTCTTCCACACGACAACTAGCTACTAATCAGCAAGCGTGCGAGTGGCAGACGCTTTCCACTTGCAGTCTGAAAGTCTCGCGCACCAGATGCCTTTTAAACACCTTCCTTATTCGCCTGCCCGCAGCGCTCTCGCTTTCCACCGCCCGCGCGCTGACCGGCACTCTCTCTCAGACACACATGGTATTTCGGCCGGTTGCCAAGAACTCCGGAAAGCAGCTTCTGCCGAAGGAGGCTCGCCTCTTGCGGTTACCCTCTCCGAACTCCGGAATCGAGGCTTCTGCCTTTCTTGTTCTTAATGCAAGCGGAAAGCTTCTGCACTGTGTCTAGCGAGGAGAACGTGTGACAGGACAGCACATGTTTGTGCAGTATACCCCTGCCACTGATGTAAGCCCGAATTTGCAACACCCTATGCCACTCATGGTGTGACAGGTTTCTGTGCTGCGCAGGGCATTTCTCTGCATCTGGAAGTAAAGGGAAAGAGCAATTGTTGTCGCAGAGAGCAGCAACAGCAGTAGGGAGCAGCAGAAGGAAGTAGTGATCTTACTTCTTCCACACGACAACTAGCTACTAATCAGCAAGCGTGCGAGTGGCAGACGCTTTCCACTTGCAGTCTGAAAGTCTCGCGCACCAGATGCCTTTTAAACACCTTCCTTATTCGCCTGCCTGCAGCGCTCTTGCTTTGCACCGCCCGCGCGCTGACCGGCACTCTCTCTCAGACACACATGGTATTTCGGCCGGTTGCCAAGAACTCCGGAAAGCAGCTTCTGCCGAAGGAGGCTCGCCTCTTGCGGTTACCCTCTCCGAACTCCGGAATCGAGGCTTCTGCCTTTCTTGCTCTTAATGCAAGCGGAAAGCTTCTGCACTGTGTCTAGCGAGGAGAACGTGTGACAGGACAGCACATGTTTGTGCAGTATACCCCTGCCACTGATGTAAGCCCGAATTTGCAACACCCTATGCCACTCATGGTGTGACAGGTTTCTGTGCTGCGCAGGGCATTTCTCTGCATCTGGAAGTAAAGGGAAAGAGCAATTGTTGTCGCAGAGAGCAGCAACAGCAGTAGGGAGCAGCAGAAGGAAGTAGTGATCTTACTTCTTCCACACGACAACTAGCTACTAATCAGCAAGCGTGCGAGTGGCAGACGCTTTCCACTTGCAGTCTGAAAGTCTCGCGCACCAGATGCCTTTTAAACACCTTCCTTATTCGCCTGCCTGCAGCGCTCTCGCTTTCCACCGCCCGCGCGCTGACCGGCACTCTCTCTCAGACACACATGGTATTTCGGCCGGTTGCCAAGAACTCCGGAAAGCAGCTTCTGCCGAAGGAGGCTCGCCTCTTGCGGTTACCCTCTCCGAACTCCGGAATCGAGGCTTCTGCCTTTCTTGCTCTTAATGCGAGCGGAAAGCTTCTGCACTGTGTCTAGCGAGGAGAACGTGTGACAGGACAGCACATGTTTGTGCAGTATACCCCTGCCACTGATGTAAGCCCGAATTTGCAACACCCTATGCCACTCATGGTGTGACAGGTTTCTGTGCTGCGCAGGGCATTTCTCTGCATCTGGAAGTAAAGGGAAAGAGCAATTGTTGTCGCAGAGAGCAGCAACAGCAGTAGGGAGCAGCAGAAGGAAGTAGTGATCTTACTTCTTCCACACGACAACTAGCTACTAATCAGCAAGCGTGCGAGTGGCAGACGCTTTCCACTTGCAGTCTGAAAGTCTCGCGCACCAGATGCCTTTTAAACACCTTCCTTATTCGCCTGCCTGCAGCGCTCTTGCTTTGCACCGCCCGCGCGCTGACCGGCACTCTCTCTCAGACACACATGGTATTTCGGCCGGTTGCCAAGAACTCCGGAAAGCAGCTTCTGCCGAAGGAGGCTCGCCTCTTGCGGTTACCCTCTCCGAACTCCGGAATCGAGGCTTCTGCCTTTCTTGCTCTTAATGCAAGCGGAAAGCTTCTGCACTGTGTCTAGCGAGGAGAACGTGTGACAGGACAGCACATGTTTGTGCAGTATACCCCTGCCACTGATGTAAGCCCGAATTTGCAACACCCTATGCCACTCATGGTGTGACAGGTTTCTGTGCTGCGCAGGGCATTTCTCTGCATCTGGAAGTAAAGGGAAAGAGCAATTGTTGTCGCAGAGAGCAGCAACAGCAGTAGGGAGCAGCAGAAGGAAGTAGTGATCTTACTTCTTCCACACGACAACTAGCTACTAATCAGCAAGCGTGCGAGTGGCAGACGCTTTCCACTTGCAGTCTGAAAGTCTCGCGCACCAGATGCCTTTTAAACACCTTCCTTATTCGCCTGCCTGCAGCGCTCTCGCTTTCCACCGCCCGCGCGCTGACCGGCACTCTCTCTCAGACACACATGGTATTTCGGCCGGTTGCCAAGAACTCCGGAAAGCAGCTTCTGCCGAAGGAGGCTCGCCTCTTGCGGTTACCCTCTCCGAACTCCGGAATCGAGGCTTCTGCCTTTCTTGTTCTTAATGCAAGCGGAAAGCTTCTGCACTGTGTCTAGCGAGGAGAACGTGTGACAGGACAGCACATGTTTGTGCAGTATACCCCTGCCACTGATGTAAGCCCGAATTTGCAACACCCTATGCCACTCATGGTGTGACAGGTTTCTGTGCTGGGCAGGGCATTTCTCTGCATCTGGAAGTAAAGGGAAAGAGCAATTGTTGTCGCAGAGAGCAGCAACAGCAGTAGGGAGCAGCAGAAGGAAGTAGTGATCTTACTTCTTCCACAAGACAACTAGCTACTAATCAGCAAGCGTGCGAGTGGCAGACGCTTTCCACTTGCAGTCTGAAAGTCTCGCGCACCAGATGCCTTTTAAACACCTTCCTTATTCGCCTGCCCGCAGCGCTCTCGCTTTCCACCGCCCGCGCGCTGACCGGCACTCTCTCTCAGACACACATGGTATTTCGGCCGGTTGCCAAGAACTCCGGAAAGCAGCTTCTGCCGAAGGAGGCTCGCCTCTTGCGGTTACCCTCTCCGAACTCCGGAATCGAGGCTTCTGCCTTTCTTGTTCTTAATGCAAGCGGAAAGCTTCTGCACTGTGTCTAGCGAGGAGAACGTGTGACAGGACAGCACATGTTTGTGCAGTATACCCCTGCCACTGATGTAAGCCCGAATTTGCAACACCCTATGCCACTCATGGTGTGACAGGTTTCTGTGCTGCGCAGGGCATTTCTCTGCATCTGGAAGTAAAGGGAAAGAGCAATTGTTGTCGCAGAGAGCAGCAACAGCAGTAGGGAGCAGCAGAAGGAAGTAGTGATCTTACTTCTTCCACACGACAACTAGCTACTAATCAGCAAGCGTGCGAGTGGCAGACGCTTTCCACTTGCAGTCTGAAAGTCTCCCGCACCAGATGCCTTTTAAACACCTTCCTTATTCGCCTGCCCGCAGCGCTCTCGCTTTCCACCGCCCGCGCGCTGACCGGCACTCTCTCTCAGACACACATGGTATTTCGGCCGGTTGCCAAGAACTCCGGAAAGCAGCTTCTGCCGAAGGAGGCTCGCCTCTTGCGGTTACCCTCTCCGAACTCCGGAATCGAGGCTTCTGCCTTTCTTGTTCTTAATGCAAGCGGAAAGCTTCTGCACTGTGTCTAGCGAGGAGAACGTGTGACAGGACAGCACATGTTTGTGCAGTATACCCCTGCCACTGATGTAAGCCCGAATTTGCAACACCCTATGCCACTCATGGTGTGACAGGTTTCTGTGCTGCGCAGGGCATTTCTCTGCATCTGGAAGTAAAGGGAAAGAGCAATTGTTGTCGCAGAGAGCAGCAACAGCAGTAGGGAGCAGCAGAAGGAAGTAGTGATCTTACTTCTTCCACACGACAACTAGCTACTAATCAGCAAGCGTGCGAGTGGCAGACGCTTTCCACTTGCAGTCTGAAAGTCTCGCGCACCAGATGCCTTTTAAACACCTTCCTTATTCGCCTGCCTGCAGCGCTCTCGCTTTCCACCGCCCGCGCGCTGACCGGCACTCTCTCTCAGACACACATGGTATTTCGGCCGGTTGCCAAGAACTCCGGAAAGCAGCTTCTGCCGAAGGAGGCTCGCCTCTTGCGGTTACCCTCTCCGAACTCCGGAATCGAGGCTTCTGCCTTTCTTGCTCTTAATGCAAGCGGAAAGCTTCTGCACTGTGTCTAGCGAGGAGAACGTGTGACAGGACAGCACATGTTTGTGCAGTATACCCCTGCCACTGATGTAAGCCCGAATTTGCAACACCCTATGCCACTCATGGTGTGACAGGTTTCTGTGCTGCGCAGGGCATTTCTCTGCATCTGGAAGTAAAGGGAAAGAGCAATTGTTGTCGCAGAGAGCAGCAACAGCAGTAGGGAGCAGCAGAAGGAAGTAGTGATCTTACTTCTTCCACACGACAACTAGCTACTAATCAGCAAGCGTGCGAGTGGCAGACGCTTTCCACTTGCAGTCTGAAAGTCTCGCGCACCAGATGCCTTTTAAACACCTTCCTTATTCGCCTGCCCGCAGCGCTCTCGCTTTCCACCGCCCGCGCGCTGACCGGCACTCTCTCTCAGACACACATGGTATTTCGGCCGGTTGCCAAGAACTCCGGAAAGCAGCTTCTGCCGAAGGAGGCTCGCCTCTTGCGGTTACCCTCTCCGAACTCCGGAATCGAGGCTTCTGCCTTTCTTGCTCTTAATGCAAGCGGAAAGCTTCTGCACTGTGTCTAGCGAGGAGAACGTGTGACAGGACAGCACATGTTTGTGCAGTATACCCCTGCCACTGATGTAAGCCCGAATTTGCAACACCCTATGCCACTCATGGTGTGACAGGTTTCTGTGCTGCGCAGGGCATTTCTCTGCATCTGGAAGTAAAGGGACAGAGCAATTGTTGTCGCAGAGAGCAGCAACAGCAGTAGGGAGCAGCAGAAGGAAGTAGTGATCTTACTTCTTCCACACGACAACTAGCTACTAATCAGCAAGCGTGCGAGTGGCAGACGCTTTCCACTTGCAGTCTGAAAGTCTCGCGCACCAGATGCCTTTTAAACACCTTCCTTATTCGCCTGCCTGCAGCGCTCTCGCTTTCCACCGCCCGCGCGCTGACCGGCACTCTCTCTCAGACACACATGGTATTTCGGCCGGTTGCCAAGAACTCCGGAAAGCAGCTTCTGCCGAAGGAGGCTCGCCTCTTGCGGTTACCCTCTCCGAACTCCGGAATCGAGGCTTCTGCCTTTCTTGTTCTTAATGCAAGCGGAAAGCTTCTGCACTGTGTCTAGCGAGGAGAACGTGTGACAGGACAGCACATGTTTGTGCAGTATACCCCTGCCACTGATGTAAGCCCGAATTTGCAACACCCTATGCCACTCATGGTGTGACAGGTTTCTGTGCTGCGCAGGGCATTTCTCTGCATCTGGAAGTAAAGGGAAAGAGCAATTGTTGTCGCAGAGAGCAGCAACAGCAGTAGGGAGCAGCAGAAGGAAGTAGTGATCTTACTTCTTCCACACGACAACTAGCTACTAATCAGCAAGCGTGCGAGTGGCAGACGCTTTCCACTTGCAGTCTGAAAGTCTCGCGCACCAGATGCCTTTTAAACACCTTCCTTATTCGCCTGCCTGCAGCGCTCTTGCTTTGCACCGCCCGCGCGCTGACCGGCACTCTCTCTCAGACACACATGGTATTTCGGCCGGTTGCCAAGAACTCCGGAAAGCAGCTTCTGCCGAAGGAGGCTCGCCTCTTGCGGTTACCCTCTCCGAACTCCGGAATCGAGGCTTCTGCCTTTCTTGCTCTTAATGCAAGCGGAAAGCTTCTGCACTGTGTCTAGCGAGGAGAACGTGTGACAGGACAGCACATGTTTGTGCAGTATACCCCTGCCACTGATGTAAGCCCGAATTTGCAACACCCTATGCCACTCATGGTGTGACAGGTTTCTGTGCTGCGCAGGGCATTTCTCTGCATCTGGAAGTAAAGGGAAAGAGCAATTGTTGTCGCAGAGAGCAGCAACAGCAGTAGGGAGCAGCAGAAGGAAGTAGTGATCTTACTTCTTCCACACGACAACTAGCTACTAATCAGCAAGCGTGCGAGTGGCAGACGCTTTCCACTTGCAGTCTGAAAGTCTCGCGCACCAGATGCCTTTTAAACACCTTCCTTATTCGCCTGCCTGCAGCGCTCTCGCTTTCCACCGCCCGCGCGCTGACCGGCACTCTCTCTCAGACACACATGGTATTTCGGCCGGTTGCCAAGAACTCCGGAAAGCAGCTTCTGCCGAAGGAGGCTCGCCTCTTGCGGTTACCCTCTCCGAACTCCGGAATCGAGGCTTCTGCCTTTCTTGCTCTTAATGCAAGCGGAAAGCTTCTGCACTGTGTCTAGCGAGGAGAACGTGTGACAGGACAGCACATGTTTGTGCAGTATACCCCTGCCACTGATGTAAGCCCGAATTTGCAACACCCTATGCCACTCATGGTGTGACAGGTTTCTGTGCTGCGCAGGGCATTTCTCTGCATCTGGAAGTAAAGGGAAAGAGCAATTGTTGTCGCAGAGAGCAGCAACAGCAGTAGGGAGCAGCAGAAGGAAGTAGTGATCTTACTTCTTCCACACGACAACTAGCTACTAATCAGCAAGCGTGCGAGTGGCAGACGCTTTCCACTTGCAGTCTGAAAGTCTCGCGCACCAGATGCCTTTTAAACACCTTCCTTATTCGCCTGCCTGCAGCGCTCTCGCTTTCCACCGCCCGCGCGCTGACCGGCACTCTCTCTCAGACACACATGGTATTTCGGCCGGTTGCCAAGAACTCCGGAAAGCAGCTTCTGCCGAAGGAGGCTCGCCTCTTGCGGTTACCCTCTCCGAACTCCGGAATCGAGGCTTCTGCCTTTCTTGTTCTTAATGCAAGCGGAAAGCTTCTGCACTGTGTCTAGCGAGGAGAACGTGTGACAGGACAGCACATGTTTGTGCAGTATACCCCTGCCACTGATGTAAGCCCGAATTTGCAACACCCTATGCCACTCATGGTGTGACAGGTTTCTGTGCTGCGCAGGGCATTTCTCTGCATCTGGAAGTAAAGGGAAAGAGCAATTGTTGTCGCAGAGAGCAGCAACAGCAGTAGGGAGCAGCAGAAGGAAGTAGTGATCTTACTTCTTCCACACGACAACTAGCTACTAATCAGCAAGCGTGCGAGTGGCAGACGCTTTCCACTTGCAGTCTGAAAGTCTCCCGCACCAGATGCCTTTTAAACACCTTCCTTATTCGCCTGCCCGCAGCGCTCTCGCTTTCCACCGCCCGCGCGCTGACCGGCACTCTCTCTCAGACACACATGGTATTTCGGCCGGTTGCCAAGAACTCCGGAAAGCAGCTTCTGCCGAAGGAGGCTCGCCTCTTGCGGTTACCCTCTCCGAACTCCGGAATCGAGGCTTCTGCCTTTCTTGTTCTTAATGCAAGCGGAAAGCTTCTGCACTGTGTCTAGCGAGGAGAACGTGTGACAGGACAGCACATGTTTGTGCAGTATACCCCTGCCACTGATGTAAGCCCGAATTTGCAACTCCCTATGCCACTCATGGTGTGACAGGTTTCTGTGCTGCGCAGGGCATTTCTCTGCATCTGGAAGTAAAGGGAAAGAGCAATTGTTGTCGCAGAGAGCAGCAACAGCAGTAGGGAGCAGCAGAAGGAAGTAGTGATCTTACTTCTTCCACACGACAACTATCTACTAATCAGCAAGCGTGCGAGTGGCAGACGCTTTCCACTTGCAGTCTGAAAGTCTCGCGCACCAGATGCCTTTTAAACACCTTCCTTATTCGCCTGCCTGCAGCGCTCTCGCTTTCCACCGCCCGCGCGCTGACCGGCACTCTCTCTCAGACACACATGGTATTTCGGCCGGTTGCCAAGAACTCCGGAAAGCAGCTTCTGCCGAAGGAGGCTCGCCTCTTGCGGTTACCCTCTCCGAACTCCGGAATCGAGGCTTCTGCCTTTCTTGTTCTTAATGCAAGCGGAAAGCTTCTGCACTGTGTCTAGCGAGGAGAACGTGTGACAGGACAGCACATGTTTGTGCAGTATACCCCTGCCACTGATGTAAGCCCGAATTTGCAACACCCTATGCCACTCATGGTGTGACAGGTTTCTGTGCTGCGCAGGGCATTTCTCTGCATCTGGAAGTAAAGGGAAAGAGCAATTGTTGTCGCAGAGAGCAGCAACAGCAGTAGGGAGCAGCAGAAGGAAGTAGTGATCTTACTTCTTCCACACGACAACTAGCTACTAATCAGCAAGCGTGCGAGTGGCAGACGCTTTCCACTTGCAGTCTGAAAGTCTCGCGCACCAGATGCCTTTTAAACACCTTCCTTATTCGCCTGCCCTCAGCGCTCTCGTTTTCCACCGCCCGCGCGCTGACCGGCACTCTCTCTCAGACACACATGGTATTTCGGCCGGTTGCCAAGAACTCCGGAAAGCAGCTTCTGCCGAAGGAGGCTCGCCTCTTGCGGTTACCCTCTCCGAACTCCGGAATCGAGGCTTCTGCCTTTCTTGCTCTTAATGCAAGCGGAAAGCTTCTGCACTGTGTCTAGCGAGGAGAACGTGTGACAGGACAGCACATGTTTGTGCAGTATACCCCTGCCACTGATGTAAGCCCGAATTTGCAACACCCTATGCCACTCATGGTGTGACAGGTTTCTGTGCTGCGCAGGGCATTTCTCTGCATCTGGAAGTAAAGGGAAAGAGCAATTGTTGTCGCAGAGAGCAGCAACAGCAGTAGGGAGCAGCAGAAGGAAGTAGTGATCTTACTTCTTCCACACGACAACTAGCTACTAATCAGCAAGCGTGCGAGTGGCAGACGCTTTCCACTTGCAGTCTGAAAGTCTCGCGCACCAGATGCCTTTTAAACACCTTCCTTATTCGCCTGCCCTCAGCGCTCTCGTTTTCCACCGCCCGCGCGCTGACCGGCACTCTCTCTCAGACACACATGGTATTTCGGCCGGTTGCCAAGAACTCCGGAAAGCAGCTTCTGCCGAAGGAGGCTCGCCTCTTGCGGTTACCCTCTCCGAACTCCGGAATCGAGGCTTCTGCCTTTCTTGTTCTTAATGCAAGCGGAAAGCTTCTGCACTGTGTCTAGCGAGGAGAACGTGTGACAGGACAGCACATGTTTGTGCAGTATACCCCTGCCACTGATGTAAGCCCGAATTTGCAACACCCTATGCCACTCATGGTGTGACAGGTTTCTGTGCTGCGCAGGGCATTTCTCTGCATCTGGAAGTAAAGGGAAAGAGCAATTGTTGTCGCAGAGAGCAGCAACAGCAGTAGGGAGCAGCAGAAGGAAGTAGTGATCTTACTTCTTCCACACGACAACTAGCTGCTAATCAGCAAGCGTGCGAGTGGCAGACGCTTTCCACTTGCAGTCTGAAAGTCTCGCGCACCAGATGCCTTTTAAACACCTTCCTTATTCGCCTGCCCGCAGCGCTCTCGCTTTCCACCGCCCGCGCGCTGACCGGCACTCTCTCTCAGACACACATGGTATTTCGGCCGGTTGCCAAGAACTCCGGAAAGCAGCTTCTGCCGAAGGAGGCTCGCCTCTTGCGGTTACCCTCTCCGAACTCCGGAATCGAGGCTTCTGCCTTTCTTGTTCTTAATGCAAGCGGAAAGCTTCTGCACTGTGTCTAGCGAGGAGAACGTGTGACAGGACAGCACATGTTTGTGCAGTATACCCCTGCCACTGATGTAAGCCCGAATTTGCAACACCCTATGCCACTCATGGTGTGACAGGTTTCTGTGCTGCGCAGGGCATTTCTCTGCATCTGGAAGTAAAGGGAAAGAGCAATTGTTGTCGCAGAGAGCAGCAACAGCAGTAGGGAGCAGCAGAAGGAAGTAGTGATCTTACTTCTTCCACACGACAACTAGCTACTAATCAGCAAGCGTGCGAGTGGCAGACGCTTTCCACTTGCAGTCTGAAAGTCTCGCGCACCAGATGCCTTTTAAACACCTTCCTTATTCGCCTGCCTGCAGCGCTCTCGCTTTCCACCGCCCGCGCGCTGACCGGCACTCTCTCTCAGACACACATGGTATTTCGGCCGGTTGCCAAGAACTCCGGAAAGCAGCTTCTGCCGAAGGAGGCTCGCCTCTTGCGGTTACCCTCTCCGAACTCCGGAATCGAGGCTTCTGCCTTTCTTGTTCTTAATGCAAGCGGAAAGCTTCTGCACTGTGTCTAGCGAGGAGAACGTGTGACAGGACAGCACATGTTTGTGCAGTATACCCCTGCCACTGATGTAAGCCCGAATTTGCAACACCCTATGCCACTCATGGTGTGACAGGTTTCTGTGCTGCGCAGGGCATTTCTCTGCATCTGGAAGTAAAGGGAAAGAGCAATTGTTGTCGCAGAGAGCAGCAACAGCAGTAGGGAGCAGCAGAAGGAAGTAGTGATCTTACTTCTTCCACACGACAACTAGCTACTAATCAGCAAGCGTGCGAGTGGCAGACGCTTTCCACTTGCAGTCTGAAAGTCTCGCGCACCAGATGCCTTTTAAACACCTTCCTTATTCGCCTGCCCTCAGCGCTCTCGTTTTCCACCGCCCGCGCGCTGACCGGCACTCTCTCTCAGACACACATGGTATTTCGGCCGGTTGCCAAGAACTCCGGAAAGCAGCTTCTGCCGAAGGAGGCTCGCCTCTTGCGGTTACCCTCTCCGAACTCCGGAATCGAGGCTTCTGCCTTTCTTGTTCTTAATGCAAGCGGAAAGCTTCTGCACTGTGTCTAGCGAGGAGAACGTGTGACAGGACAGCACATGTTTGTGCAGTATACCCCTGCCACTGATGTAAGCCCGAATTTGCAACACCCTATGCCACTCATGGTGTGACAGGTTTCTGTGCTGCGCAGGGCATTTCTCTGCATCTGGAAGTAAAGGGAAAGAGCAATTGTTGTCGCAGAGAGCAGCAACAGCAGTAGGGAGCAGCAGAAGGAAGTAGTGATCTTACTTCTTCCACACGACAACTAGCTGCTAATCAGCAAGCGTGCGAGTGGCAGACGCTTTCCACTTGCAGTCTGAAAGTCTCGCGCACCAGATGCCTTTTAAACACCTTCCTTATTCGCCTGCCCGCAGCGCTCTCGCTTTCCACCGCCCGCGCGCTGACCGGCACTCTCTCTCAGACACACATGGTATTTCGGCCGGTTGCCAAGAACTCCGGAAAGCAGCTTCTGCCGAAGGAGGCTCGCCTCTTGCGGTTACCCTCTCCGAACTCCGGAATCGAGGCTTCTGCCTTTCTTGTTCTTAATGCAAGCGGAAAGCTTCTGCACTGTGTCTAGCGAGGAGAACGTGTGACAGGACAGCACATGTTTGTGCAGTATACCCCTGCCACTGATGTAAGCCCGAATTTGCAACACCCTATGCCACTCATGGTGTGACAGGTTTCTGTGCTGCGCAGGGCATTTCTCTGCATCTGGAAGTAAAGGGAAAGAGCAATTGTTGTCGCAGAGAGCAGCAACAGCAGTAGGGAGCAGCAGAAGGAAGTAGTGATCTTACTTCTTCCACACGACAACTAGCTACTAATCAGCAAGCGTGCGAGTGGCAGACGCTTTCCACTTGCAGTCTGAAAGTCTCGCGCACCAGATGCCTTTTAAACACCTTCCTTATTCGCCTGCCTGCAGCGCTCTTGCTTTGCACCGCCCGCGCGCTGACCGGCACTCTCTCTCAGACACACATGGTATTTCGGCCGGTTGCCAAGAACTCCGGAAAGCAGCTTCTGCCGAAGGAGGCTCGCCTCTTGCGGTTACCCTCTCCGAACTCCGGAATCGAGGCTTCTGCCTTTCTTGCTCTTAATGCAAGCGGAAAGCTTCTGCACTGTGTCTAGCGAGGAGAACGTGTGACAGGACAGCACATGTTTGTGCAGTATACCCCTGCCACTGATGTAAGCCCGAATTTGCAACACCCTATGCCACTCATGGTGTGACAGGTTTCTGTGCTGCGCAGGGCATTTCTCTGCATCTGGAAGTAAAGGGAAAGAGCAATTGTTGTCGCAGAGAGCAGCAACAGCAGTAGGGAGCAGCAGAAGGAAGTAGTGATCTTACTTCTTCCACACGACAACTAGCTACTAATCAGCAAGCGTGCGAGTGGCAGACGCTTTCCACTTGCAGTCTGAAAGTCTCGCGCACCAGATGCCTTTTAAACACCTTCCTTATTCGCCTGCCTGCAGCGCTCTCGCTTTCCACCGCCCGCGCGCTGACCGGCACTCTCTCTCAGACACACATGGTATTTCGGCCGGTTGCCAAGAACTCCGGAAAGCAGCTTCTGCCGAAGGAGGCTCGCCTCTTGCGGTTACCCTCTCCGAACTCCGGAATCGAGGCTTCTGCCTTTCTTGTTCTTAATGCAAGCGGAAAGCTTCTGCACTGTGTCTAGCGAGGAGAACGTGTGACAGGACAGCACATGTTTGTGCAGTATACCCCTGCCACTGATGTAAGCCCGAATTTGCAACTCCCTATACCACTCATGGTGTGACAGGTTTCTGTGCTGCGCAGGGCATTTCTCTGCATCTGGAAGTAAAGGGAAAGAGCAATTGTTGTCGCAGAGAGCAGCAACAGCAGTAGGGAGCAGCAGAAGGAAGTAGTGATCTTACTTCTTCCACACGACAACTAGCTACTAATCAGCAAGCGTGCGAGTGGCAGACGCTTTCCACTTGCAGTCTGAAAGTCTCGCGCACCAGATGCCTTTTAAACACCTTCCTTATTCGCCTGCCTGCAGCGCTCTCGCTTTCCACCGCCCGCGCGCTGACCGGCACTCTCTCTCAGACACACATGGTATTTCGGCCGGTTGCCAAGAACTCCGGAAAGCAGCTTCTGCCGAAGGAGGCTCGCCTCTTGCGGTTACCCTCTCCGAACTCCGGAATCGAGGCTTCTGCCTTTCTTGTTCTTAATGCAAGCGGAAAGCTTCTGCACTGTGTCTAGCGAGGAGAACGTGTGACAGGACAGCACATGTTTGTGCAGTATACCCCTGCCACTGATGTAAGCCCGAATTTGCAACACCCTATGCCACTCATGGTGTGACAGGTTTCTGTGCTGCGCAGGGCATTTCTCTGCATCTGGAAGTAAAGGGAAAGAGCAATTGTTGTCGCAGAGAGCAGCAACAGCAGTAGGGAGCAGCAGAAGGAAGTAGTGATCTTACTTCTTCCACACGACAACTAGCTACTAATCAGCAAGCGTGCGAGTGGCAGACGCTTTCCACTTGCAGTCTGAAAGTCTCGCGCACCAGATGCCTTTTAAACACCTTCCTTATTCGCCTGCCCGCAGCGCTCTCGCTTTCCACCGCCCGCGCGCTGACCGGCACTCTCTCTCAGACACACATGGTATTTCGGCCGGTTGCCAAGAACTCCGGAAAGCAGCTTCTGCCGAAGGAGGCTCGCCTCTTGCGGTTACCCTCTCCGAACTCCGGAATCGAGGCTTCTGCCTTTCTTGCTCTTAATGCAAGCGGAAAGCTTCTGCACTGTGTCTAGCGAGGAGAACGTGTGACAGGACAGCACATGTTTGTGCAGTATACCCCTGCCACTGATGTAAGCCCGAATTTGCAACACCCTATGCCACTCATGGTGTGACAGGTTTCTGTGCTGCGCAGGGCATTTCTCTGCATCTGGAAGTAAAGGGAAAGAGCAATTGTTGTCGCAGAGAGCAGCAACAGCAGTAGGGAGCAGCAGAAGGAAGTAGTGATCTTACTTCTTCCACACGACAACTAGCTACTAATCAGCAAGCGTGCGAGTGGCAGACGCTTTCCACTTGCAGTCTGAAAGTCTCGCGCACCAGATGCCTTTTAAACACCTTCCTTATTCGCCTGCCCTCAGCGCTCTCGTTTTCCACCGCCCGCGCGCTGACCGGCACTCTCTCTCAGACACACATGGTATTTCGGCCGGTTGCCAAGAACTCCGGAAAGCAGCTTCTGCCGAAGGAGGCTCGCCTCTTGCGGTTACCCTCTCCGAACTCCGGAATCGAGGCTTCTGCCTTTCTTGTTCTTAATGCAAGCGGAAAGCTTCTGCACTGTGTCTAGCGAGGAGAACGTGTGACAGGACAGCACATGTTTGTGCAGTATACCCCTGCCACTGATGTAAGCCCGAATTTGCAACACCCTATGCCACTCATGGTGTGACAGGTTTCTGTGCTGCGCAGGGCATTTCTCTGCATCTGGAAGTAAAGGGAAAGAGCAATTGTTGTCGCAGAGAGCAGCAACAGCAGTAGGGAGCAGCAGAAGGAAGTAGTGATCTTACTTCTTCCACACGACAACTAGCTGCTAATCAGCAAGCGTGCGAGTGGCAGACGCTTTCCACTTGCAGTCTGAAAGTCTCGCGCACCAGATGCCTTTTAAACACCTTCCTTATTCGCCTGCCCGCAGCGCTCTCGCTTTCCACCGCCCGCGCGCTGACCGGCACTCTCTCTCAGACACACATGGTATTTCGGCCGGTTGCCAAGAACTCCGGAAAGCAGCTTCTGCCGAAGGAGGCTCGCCTCTTGCGGTTACCCTCTCCGAACTCCGGAATCGAGGCTTCTGCCTTTCTTGTTCTTAATGCAAGCGGAAAGCTTCTGCACTGTGTCTAGCGAGGAGAACGTGTGACAGGACAGCACATGTTTGTGCAGTATACCCCTGCCACTGATGTAAGCCCGAATTTGCAACACCCTATGCCACTCATGGTGTGACAGGTTTCTGTGCTGCGCAGGGCATTTCTCTGCATCTGGAAGTAAAGGGAAAGAGCAATTGTTGTCGCAGAGAGCAGCAACAGCAGTAGGGAGCAGCAGAAGGAAGTAGTGATCTTACTTCTTCCACACGACAACTAGCTACTAATCAGCAAGCGTGCGAGTGGCAGACGCTTTCCACTTGCAGTCTGAAAGTCTCGCGCACCAGATGCCTTTTAAACACCTTCCTTATTCGCCTGCCCGCAGCGCTCTCTCTTTCCACCGCCCGCGCGCTGATCGGCACTCTCTCTCAGACACACATGGTATTTCGGCCGGTTGCCAAGAACTCCGGAAAGCAGCTTCTGCCGAAGGAGGCTCGCCTCTTGCGGTTACCCTCTCCGAACTCCGGAATCGAGGCTTCTGCCTTTCTTGTTCTTAATGCAAGCGGAAAGCTTCTGCACTGTGTCTAGCGAGGAGAACGTGTGACAGGACAGCACATGTTTGTGCAGTATACCCCTGCCACTGATGTAAGCCCGAATTTGCAACACCCTATGCCACTCATGGTGTGACAGGTTTCTGTGCTGCGCAGGGCATTTCTCTGCATCTGGAAGTAAAGGGAAAGAGCAATTGTTGTCGCAGAGAGCAGCAACAGCAGTAGGGAGCAGCAGAAGGAAGTAGTGATCTTACTTCTCCCACACGACAACTAGCTACTAATCAGCAAGCGTGCGAGTGGCAGACGCTTTCCACTTGCAGTCTGAAAGTCTCGCGCACCAGATGCCTTTTAAACACCTTCCTTATTCGCCTGCCCGCAGCGCTCTTGCTTTGCACCGCCCGCGCGCTGACCGGCACTCTCTCTCAGACACACATGGTATTTCGGCCGGTTGCCAAGAACTCCGGAAAGCAGCTTCTGCCGAAGGAGGCTCGCCTCTTGCGGTTACCCTCTCCGAACTCCGGAATCGAGGCTTCTGCCTTTCTTGCTCTTAATGCAAGCGGAAAGCTTCTGCACTGTGTCTAGCGAGGAGAACGTGTGACAGGACAGCACATGTTTGTGCAGTATACCCCTGCCACTGATGTAAGCCCGAATTTGCAACACCCTATGCCACTCATGGTGTGACAGGTTTCTGTGCTGCGCAGGGCATTTCTCTGCATCTGGAAGTAAAGGGAAAGAGCAATTGTTGTCGCAGAGAGCAGCAACAGCAGTAGGGAGCAGCAGAAGGAAGTAGTGATCTTACTTCTTCCACACGACAACTAGCTACTAATCAGCAAGCGTGCGAGTGGCAGACGCTTTCCACTTGCAGTCTGAAAGTCTCGCGCACCAGATGCCTTTTAAACACCTTCCTTATTCGCCTGCCTGCAGCGCTCTCGCTTTCCACCGCCCGCGCGCTGACCGGCACTCTCTCTCAGACACACATGGTATTTCGGCCGGTTGCCAAGAACTCCGGAAAGCAGCTTCTGCCGAAGGAGGCTCGCCTCTTGCGGTTACCTTCTCCGAACTCCGGAATCGAGGCTTCTGCCTTTCTTGTTCTTAATGCAAGCGGAAAGCTTCTGCACTGTGTCTAGCGAGGAGAACGTGTGACAGGACAGCACATGTTTGTGCAGTATACCCCTGCCACTGATGTAAGCCCGAATTTGCAACACCCTATGCCACTCATGGTGTGACAGGTTTCTGTGCTGCGCAGGGCATTTCTCTGCATCTGGAAGTAAAGGGAAAGAGCAATTGTTGTCGCAGAGAGCAGCAACAGCAGTAGGGAGCAGCAGAAGGAAGTAGTGATCTTACTTCTTCCACACGACAACTAGCTACTAATCAGCAAGCGTGCGAGTGGCAGACGCTTTCCACTTGCAGTCTGAAAGTCTCGCGCACCAGATGCCTTTTAAACACCTTCCTTATTCGCCTGCCTGCAGCGCTCTCGCTTTCCACCGCCCGCGCGCTGACCGGCACTCTCTCTCAGACACACATGGTATTTCGGCCGGTTGCCAAGAACTCCGGAAAGCAGCTTCTGCCGAAGGAGGCTCGCCTCTTGCGGTTACCCTCTCCGAACTCCGGAATCGAGGCTTCTGCCTTTCTTGCTCTTAATGCAAGCGGAAAGCTTCTGCACTGTGTCTAGCGAGGAGAACGTGTGACAGGACAGCACATGTTTGTGCAGTATACCCCTGCCACTGATGTAAGCCCGAATTTGCAACACCCTATGCCACTCATGGTGTGACAGGTTTCTGTGCTGCGCAGGGCATTTCTCTGCATCTGGAAGTAAAGGGAAAGAGCAATTGTTGTCGCAGAGAGCAGCAACAGCAGTAGGGAGCAGCAGAAGGAAGTAGTGATCTTACTTCTTCCACACGACAACTAGCTACTAATCAGCAAGCGTGCGAGTGGCAGACGCTTTCCACTTGCAGTCTGAAAGTCTCGCGCACCAGATGCCTTTTAAACACCTTCCTTATTCGCCTGCCTGCAGCGCTCTCGCTTTCCACCGCCCGCGCGCTGACCGGCACTCTCTCTCAGACACACATGGTATTTCGGCCGGTTGCCAAGAACTCCGGAAAGCAGCTTCTGCCGAAGGAGGCTCGCCTCTTGCGGTTACCCTCTCCGAACTCCGGAATCGAGGCTTCTGCCTTTCTTGTTCTTAATGCAAGCGGAAAGCTTCTGCACTGTGTCTAGCGAGGAGAACGTGTGACAGGACAGCACATGTTTGTGCAGTATACCCCTGCCACTGATGTAAGCCCGAATTTGCAACACCCTATGCCACTCATGGTGTGACAGGTTTCTGTGCTGCGCAGGGCATTTCTCTGCATCTGGAAGTAAAGGGAAAGAGCAATTGTTGTCGCAGAGAGCAGCAACAGCAGTAGGGAGCAGCAGAAGGAAGTAGTGATCTTACTTCTTCCACACGACAACTAGCTACTAATCAGCAAGCGTGCGAGTGGCAGACGCTTTCCACTTGCAGTCTGAAAGTCTCGCGCACCAGATGCCTTTTAAACACCTTCCTTATTCGCCTGCCTGCAGCGCTCTCGCTTTCCACCGCCCGCGCGCTGACCGGCACTCTCTCTCAGACACACATGGTATTTCGGCCGGTTGCCAAGAACTCCGGAAAGCAGCTTCTGCCGAAGGAGGCTCGCCTCTTGCGGTTACCCTCTCCGAACTCCGGAATCGAGGCTTCTGCCTTTCTTGCTCTTAATGCAAGCGGAAAGCTTCTGCACTGTGTCTAGCGAGGAGAACGTGTGACAGGACAGCACATGTTTGTGCAGTATACCCCTGCCACTGATGTAAGCCCGAATTTGCAACACCCTATGCCACTCATGGTGTGACAGGTTTCTGTGCTGCGCAGGGCATTTCTCTGCATCTGGAAGTAAAGGGAAAGAGCAATTGTTGTCGCAGAGAGCAGCAACAGCAGTAGGGAGCAGCAGAAGGAAGTAGTGATCTTACTTCTTCCACACGACAACTAGCTACTAATCAGCAAGCGTGCGAGTGGCAGACGCTTTCCACTTGCAGTCTGAAAGTCTCGCGCACCAGATGCCTTTTAAACACCTTCCTTATTCGCCTGCCCGCAGCGCTCTCGCTTTCCACCGCCCGCGCGCTGACCGGCACTCTCTCTCAGACACACATGGTATTTCGGCCGGTTGCCAAGAACTCCGGAAAGCAGCTTCTGCCGAAGGAGGCTCGCCTCTTGCGGTTACCCTCTCCGAACTCCGGAATCGAGGCTTCTGCCTTTCTTGCTCTTAATGCAAGCGGAAAGCTTCTGCACTGTGTCTAGCGAGGAGAACGTGTGACAGGACAGCACATGTTTGTGCAGTATACCCCTGCCACTGATGTAAGCCCGAATTTGCAACACCCTATGCCACTCATGGTGTGACAGGTTTCTGTGCTGCGCAGGGCATTTCTCTGCATCTGGAAGTAAAGGGAAAGAGCAATTGTTGTCGCAGAGAGCAGCAACAGCAGTAGGGAGCAGCAGAAGGAAGTAGTGATCTTACTTCTTCCACACGACAACTAGCTGCTAATCAGCAAGCGTGCGAGTGGCAGACGCTTTCCACTTGCAGTCTGAAAGTCTCGCGCACCAGATGCCTTTTAAACACCTTCCTTATTCGCCTGCCCGCAGCGCTCTCGCTTTCCACCGCCCGCGCGCTGACCGGCACTCTCTCTCAGACACACATGGTATTTCGGCCGGTTGCCAAGAACTCCGGAAAGCAGCTTCTGCCGAAGGAGGCTCGCCTCTTGCGGTTACCCTCTCCGAACTCCGGAATCGAGGCTTCTGCCTTTCTTGTTCTTAATGCAAGCGGAAAGCTTCTGCACTGTGTCTAGCGAGGAGAACGTGTGACAGGACAGCACATGTTTGTGCAGTATACCCCTGCCACTGATGTAAGCCCGAATTTGCAACACCCTATGCCACTCATGGTGTGACAGGTTTCTGTGCTGCGCAGGGCATTTCTCTGCATCTGGAAGTAAAGGGAAAGAGCAATTGTTGTCGCAGAGAGCAGCAACAGCAGTAGGGAGCAGCAGAAGGAAGTAGTGATCTTACTTCTTCCACACGACAACTAGCTACTAATCAGCAAGCGTGCGAGTGGCAGACGCTTTCCACTTGCAGTCTGAAAGTCTCGCGCACCAGATGCCTTTTAAACACCTTCCTTATTCGCCTGCCTGCAGCGCTCTTGCTTTGCACCGCCCGCGCGCTGACCGGCACTCTCTCTCAGACACACATGGTATTTCGGCCGGTTGCCAAGAACTCCGGAAAGCAGCTTCTGCCGAAGGAGGCTCGCCTCTTGCGGTTACCCTCTCCGAACTCCGGAATCGAGGCTTCTGCCTTTCTTGCTCTTAATGCAAGCGGAAAGCTTCTGCACTGTGTCTAGCGAGGAGAACGTGTGACAGGACAGCACATGTTTGTGCAGTATACCCCTGCCACTGATGTAAGCCCGAATTTGCAACACCCTATGCCACTCATGGTGTGACAGGTTTCTGTGCTGCGCAGGGCATTTCTCTGCATCTGGAAGTAAAGGGAAAGAGCAATTGTTGTCGCAGAGAGCAGCAACAGCAGTAGGGAGCAGCAGAAGGAAGTAGTGATCTTACTTCTTCCACACGACAACTAGCTACTAATCAGCAAGCGTGCGAGTGGCAGACGCTTTCCACTTGCAGTCTGAAAGTCTCGCGCACCAGATGCCTTTTAAACACCTTCCTTATTCGCCTGCCTGCAGCGCTCTCGCTTTCCACCGCCCGCGCGCTGACCGGCACTCTCTCTCAGACACACATGGTATTTCGGCCGGTTGCCAAGAACTCCGGAAAGCAGCTTCTGCCGAAGGAGGCTCGCCTCTTGCGGTTACCCTCTCCGAACTCCGGAATCGAGGCTTCTGCCTTTCTTGTTCTTAATGCAAGCGGAAAGCTTCTGCACTGTGTCTAGCGAGGAGAACGTGTGACAGGACAGCACATGTTTGTGCAGTATACCCCTGCCACTGATGTAAGCCCGAATTTGCAACTCCCTATACCACTCATGGTGTGACAGGTTTCTGTGCTGCGCAGGGCATTTCTCTGCATCTGGAAGTAAAGGGAAAGAGCAATTGTTGTCGCAGAGAGCAGCAACAGCAGTAGGGAGCAGCAGAAGGAAGTAGTGATCTTACTTCTTCCACACGACAACTAGCTACTAATCAGCAAGCGTGCGAGTGGCAGACGCTTTCCACTTGCAGTCTGAAAGTCTCGCGCACCAGATGCCTTTTAAACACCTTCCTTATTCGCCTGCCTGCAGCGCTCTCGCTTTCCACCGCCCGCGCGCTGACCGGCACTCTCTCTCAGACACACATGGTATTTCGGCCGGTTGCCAAGAACTCCGGAAAGCAGCTTCTGCCGAAGGAGGCTCGCCTCTTGCGGTTACCCTCTCCGAACTCCGGAATCGAGGCTTCTGCCTTTCTTGTTCTTAATGCAAGCGGAAAGCTTCTGCACTGTGTCTAGCGAGGAGAACGTGTGACAGGACAGCACATGTTTGTGCAGTATACCCCTGCCACTGATGTAAGCCCGAATTTGCAACACCCTATGCCACTCATGGTGTGACAGGTTTCTGTGCTGCGCAGGGCATTTCTCTGCATCTGGAAGTAAAGGGAAAGAGCAATTGTTGTCGCAGAGAGCAGCAACAGCAGTAGGGAGCAGCAGAAGGAAGTAGTGATCTTACTTCTTCCACACGACAACTAGCTACTAATCAGCAAGCGTGCGAGTGGCAGACGCTTTCCACTTGCAGTCTGAAAGTCTCGCGCACCAGATGCCTTTTAAACACCTTCCTTATTCGCCTGCCCGCAGCGCTCTCGCTTTCCACCGCCCGCGCGCTGACCGGCACTCTCTCTCAGACACACATGGTATTTCGGCCGGTTGCCAAGAACTCCGGAAAGCAGCTTCTGCCGAAGGAGGCTCGCCTCTTGCGGTTACCCTCTCCGAACTCCGGAATCGAGGCTTCTGCCTTTCTTGCTCTTAATGCAAGCGGAAAGCTTCTGCACTGTGTCTAGCGAGGAGAACGTGTGACAGGACAGCACATGTTTGTGCAGTATACCCCTGCCACTGATGTAAGCCCGAATTTGCAACACCCTATGCCACTCATGGTGTGACAGGTTTCTGTGCTGCGCAGGGCATTTCTCTGCATCTGGAAGTAAAGGGAAAGAGCAATTGTTGTCGCAGAGAGCAGCAACAGCAGTAGGGAGCAGCAGAAGGAAGTAGTGATCTTACTTCTTCCACACGACAACTAGCTACTAATCAGCAAGCGTGCGAGTGGCAGACGCTTTCCACTTGCAGTCTGAAAGTCTCGCGCACCAGATGCCTTTTAAACACCTTCCTTATTCGCCTGCCCTCAGCGCTCTCGTTTTCCACCGCCCGCGCGCTGACCGGCACTCTCTCTCAGACACACATGGTATTTCGGCCGGTTGCCAAGAACTCCGGAAAGCAGCTTCTGCCGAAGGAGGCTCGCCTCTTGCGGTTACCCTCTCCGAACTCCGGAATCGAGGCTTCTGCCTTTCTTGTTCTTAATGCAAGCGGAAAGCTTCTGCACTGTGTCTAGCGAGGAGAACGTGTGACAGGACAGCACATGTTTGTGCAGTATACCCCTGCCACTGATGTAAGCCCGAATTTGCAACACCCTATGCCACTCATGGTGTGACAGGTTTCTGTGCTGCGCAGGGCATTTCTCTGCATCTGGAAGTAAAGGGAAAGAGCAATTGTTGTCGCAGAGAGCAGCAACAGCAGTAGGGAGCAGCAGAAGGAAGTAGTGATCTTACTTCTTCCACACGACAACTAGCTGCTAATCAGCAAGCGTGCGAGTGGCAGACGCTTTCCACTTGCAGTCTGAAAGTCTCGCGCACCAGATGCCTTTTAAACACCTTCCTTATTCGCCTGCCCGCAGCGCTCTCGCTTTCCACCGCCCGCGCGCTGACCGGCACTCTCTCTCAGACACACATGGTATTTCGGCCGGTTGCCAAGAACTCCGGAAAGCAGCTTCTGCCGAAGGAGGCTCGCCTCTTGCGGTTACCCTCTCCGAACTCCGGAATCGAGGCTTCTGCCTTTCTTGTTCTTAATGCAAGCGGAAAGCTTCTGCACTGTGTCTAGCGAGGAGAACGTGTGACAGGACAGCACATGTTTGTGCAGTATACCCCTGCCACTGATGTAAGCCCGAATTTGCAACACCCTATGCCACTCATGGTGTGACAGGTTTCTGTGCTGCGCAGGGCATTTCTCTGCATCTGGAAGTAAAGGGAAAGAGCAATTGTTGTCGCAGAGAGCAGCAACAGCAGTAGGGAGCAGCAGAAGGAAGTAGTGATCTTACTTCTTCCACACGACAACTAGCTACTAATCAGCAAGCGTGCGAGTGGCAGACGCTTTCCACTTGCAGTCTGAAAGTCTCGCGCACCAGATGCCTTTTAAACACCTTCCTTATTCGCCTGCCCGCAGCGCTCTCTCTTTCCACCGCCCGCGCGCTGATCGGCACTCTCTCTCAGACACACATGGTATTTCGGCCGGTTGCCAAGAACTCCGGAAAGCAGCTTCTGCCGAAGGAGGCTCGCCTCTTGCGGTTACCCTCTCCGAACTCCGGAATCGAGGCTTCTGCCTTTCTTGCTCTTAATGCAAGCGGAAAGCTTCTGCACTGTGTCTAGCGAGGAGAACGTGTGACAGGACAGCACATGTTTGTGCAGTATACCCCTGCCACTGATGTAAGCCCGAATTTGCAACACCCTATGCCACTCATGGTGTGACAGGTTTCTGTGCTGCGCAGGGCATTTCTCTGCATCTGGAAGTAAAGGGAAAGAGCAATTGTTGTCGCAGAGAGCAGCAACAGCAGTAGGGAGCAGCAGAAGGAAGTAGTGATCTTACTTCTCCCACACGACAACTAGCTACTAATCAGCAAGCGTGCGAGTGGCAGACGCTTTCCACTTGCAGTCTGAAAGTCTCGCGCACCAGATGCCTTTTAAACACCTTCCTTATTCGCCTGCCCGCAGCGCTCTTGCTTTGCACCGCCCGCGCGCTGACCGGCACTCTCTCTCAGACACACATGGTATTTCGGCCGGTTGCCAAGAACTCCGGAAAGCAGCTTCTGCCGAAGGAGGCTCGCCTCTTGCGGTTACCCTCTCCGAACTCCGGAATCGAGGCTTCTGCCTTTCTTGCTCTTAATGCAAGCGGAAAGCTTCTGCACTGTGTCTAGCGAGGAGAACGTGTGACAGGACAGCACATGTTTGTGCAGTATACCCCTGCCACTGATGTAAGCCCGAATTTGCAACACCCTATGCCACTCATGGTGTGACAGGTTTCTGTGCTGCGCAGGGCATTTCTCTGCATCTGGAAGTAAAGGGAAAGAGCAATTGTTGTCGCAGAGAGCAGCAACAGCAGTAGGGAGCAGCAGAAGGAAGTAGTGATCTTACTTCTTCCACACGACAACTAGCTACTAATCAGCAAGCGTGCGAGTGGCAGACGCTTTCCACTTGCAGTCTGAAAGTCTCGCGCACCAGATGCCTTTTAAACACCTTCCTTATTCGCCTGCCTGCAGCGCTCTCGCTTTCCACCGCCCGCGCGCTGACCGGCACTCTCTCTCAGACACACATGGTATTTCGGCCGGTTGCCAAGAACTCCGGAAAGCAGCTTCTGCCGAAGGAGGCTCGCCTCTTGCGGTTACCCTCTCCGAACTCCGGAATCGAGGCTTCTGCCTTTCTTGTTCTTAATGCAAGCGGAAAGCTTCTGCACTGTGTCTAGCGAGGAGAACGTGTGACAGGACAGCACATGTTTGTGCAGTATACCCCTGCCACTGATGTAAGCCCGAATTTGCAACACCCTATGCCACTCATGGTGTGACAGGTTTCTGTGCTGCGCAGGGCATTTCTCTGCATCTGGAAGTAAAGGGAAAGAGCAATTGTTGTCGCAGAGAGCAGCAACAGCAGTAGGGAGCAGCAGAAGGAAGTAGTGATCTTACTTCTTCCACACGACAACTAGCTACTAATCAGCAAGCGTGCGAGTGGCAGACGCTTTCCACTTGCAGTCTGAAAGTCTCGCGCACCAGATGCCTTTTAAACACCTTCCTTATTCGCCTGCCTGCAGCGCTCTCGCTTTCCACCGCCCGCGCGCTGACCGGCACTCTCTCTCAGACACACATGGTATTTCGGCCGGTTGCCAAGAACTCCGGAAAGCAGCTTCTGCCGAAGGAGGCTCGCCTCTTGCGGTTACCCTCTCCGAACTCCGGAATCGAGGCTTCTGCCTTTCTTGCTCTTAATGCAAGCGGAAAGCTTCTGCACTGTGTCTAGCGAGGAGAACGTGTGACAGGACAGCACATGTTTGTGCAGTATACCCCTGCCACTGATGTAAGCC
The DNA here is from genome assembly GCF_971803275.1 of Cyanistes caeruleus. Classification (NCBI taxonomy): domain Eukaryota; kingdom Metazoa; phylum Chordata; class Aves; order Passeriformes; family Paridae; genus Cyanistes; species Cyanistes caeruleus. The sequence continues at coordinate 199,120 of NW_028255948.1, forward strand.
CGAATTTGCAACACCCTATGCCACTCATGGTGTGACAGGTTTCTGTGCTGCGCAGGGCATTTCTCTGCATCTGGAAGTAAAGGGAAAGAGCAATTGTTGTCGCAGAGAGCAGCAACAGCAGTAGGGAGCAGCAGAAGGAAGTAGTGATCTTACTTCTTCCACACGACAACTAGCTGCTAATCAGCAAGCGTGCGAGTGGCAGACGCTTTCCACTTGCAGTCTGAAAGTCTCGCGCACCAGATGCCTTTTAAACACCTTCCTTATTCGCCTGCCCGCAGCGCTCTCGCTTTCCACCGCCCGCGCGCTGACCGGCACTCTCTCTCAGACACACATGGTATTTCGGCCGGTTGCCAAGAACTCCGGAAAGCAGCTTCTGCCGAAGGAGGCTCGCCTCTTGCGGTTACCCTCTCCGAACTCCGGAATCGAGGCTTCTGCCTTTCTTGTTCTTAATGCAAGCGGAAAGCTTCTGCACTGTGTCTAGCGAGGAGAACGTGTGACAGGACAGCACATGTTTGTGCAGTATACCCCTGCCACTGATGTAAGCCCGAATTTGCAACACCCTATGCCACTCATGGTGTGACAGGTTTCTGTGCTGCGCAGGGCATTTCTCTGCATCTGGAAGTAAAGGGAAAGAGCAATTGTTGTCGCAGAGAGCAGCAACAGCAGTAGGGAGCAGCAGAAGGAAGTAGTGATCTTACTTCTTCCACACGACAACTAGCTACTAATCAGCAAGCGTGCGAGTGGCAGACGCTTTCCACTTGCAGTCTGAAAGTCTCGCGCACCAGATGCCTTTTAAACACCTTCCTTATTCGCCTGCCTGCAGCGCTCTTGCTTTGCACCGCCCGCGCGCTGACCGGCACTCTCTCTCAGACACACATGGTATTTCGGCCGGTTGCCAAGAACTCCGGAAAGCAGCTTCTGCCGAAGGAGGCTCGCCTCTTGCGGTTACCCTCTCCGAACTCCGGAATCGAGGCTTCTGCCTTTCTTGCTCTTAATGCAAGCGGAAAGCTTCTGCACTGTGTCTAGCGAGGAGAACGTGTGACAGGACAGCACATGTTTGTGCAGTATACCCCTGCCACTGATGTAAGCCCGAATTTGCAACACCCTATGCCACTCATGGTGTGACAGGTTTCTGTGCTGCGCAGGGCATTTCTCTGCATCTGGAAGTAAAGGGAAAGAGCAATTGTTGTCGCAGAGAGCAGCAACAGCAGTAGGGAGCAGCAGAAGGAAGTAGTGATCTTACTTCTTCCACACGACAACTAGCTACTAATCAGCAAGCGTGCGAGTGGCAGACGCTTTCCACTTGCAGTCTGAAAGTCTCGCGCACCAGATGCCTTTTAAACACCTTCCTTATTCGCCTGCCTGCAGCGCTCTCGCTTTCCACCGCCCGCGCGCTGACCGGCACTCTCTCTCAGACACACATGGTATTTCGGCCGGTTGCCAAGAACTCCGGAAAGCAGCTTCTGCCGAAGGAGGCTCGCCTCTTGCGGTTACCCTCTCCGAACTCCGGAATCGAGGCTTCTGCCTTTCTTGTTCTTAATGCAAGCGGAAAGCTTCTGCACTGTGTCTAGCGAGGAGAACGTGTGACAGGACAGCACATGTTTGTGCAGTATACCCCTGCCACTGATGTAAGCCCGAATTTGCAACTCCCTATACCACTCATGGTGTGACAGGTTTCTGTGCTGCGCAGGGCATTTCTCTGCATCTGGAAGTAAAGGGAAAGAGCAATTGTTGTCGCAGAGAGCAGCAACAGCAGTAGGGAGCAGCAGAAGGAAGTAGTGATCTTACTTCTTCCACACGACAACTAGCTACTAATCAGCAAGCGTGCGAGTGGCAGACGCTTTCCACTTGCAGTCTGAAAGTCTCGCGCACCAGATGCCTTTTAAACACCTTCCTTATTCGCCTGCCTGCAGCGCTCTCGCTTTCCACCGCCCGCGCGCTGACCGGCACTCTCTCTCAGACACACATGGTATTTCGGCCGGTTGCCAAGAACTCCGGAAAGCAGCTTCTGCCGAAGGAGGCTCGCCTCTTGCGGTTACCCTCTCCGAACTCCGGAATCGAGGCTTCTGCCTTTCTTGTTCTTAATGCAAGCGGAAAGCTTCTGCACTGTGTCTAGCGAGGAGAACGTGTGACAGGACAGCACATGTTTGTGCAGTATACCCCTGCCACTGATGTAAGCCCGAATTTGCAACACCCTATGCCACTCATGGTGTGACAGGTTTCTGTGCTGCGCAGGGCATTTCTCTGCATCTGGAAGTAAAGGGAAAGAGCAATTGTTGTCGCAGAGAGCAGCAACAGCAGTAGGGAGCAGCAGAAGGAAGTAGTGATCTTACTTCTTCCACACGACAACTAGCTACTAATCAGCAAGCGTGCGAGTGGCAGACGCTTTCCACTTGCAGTCTGAAAGTCTCGCGCACCAGATGCCTTTTAAACACCTTCCTTATTCGCCTGCCCGCAGCGCTCTCGCTTTCCACCGCCCGCGCGCTGACCGGCACTCTCTCTCAGACACACATGGTATTTCGGCCGGTTGCCAAGAACTCCGGAAAGCAGCTTCTGCCGAAGGAGGCTCGCCTCTTGCGGTTACCCTCTCCGAACTCCGGAATCGAGGCTTCTGCCTTTCTTGCTCTTAATGCAAGCGGAAAGCTTCTGCACTGTGTCTAGCGAGGAGAACGTGTGACAGGACAGCACATGTTTGTGCAGTATACCCCTGCCACTGATGTAAGCCCGAATTTGCAACACCCTATGCCACTCATGGTGTGACAGGTTTCTGTGCTGCGCAGGGCATTTCTCTGCATCTGGAAGTAAAGGGAAAGAGCAATTGTTGTCGCAGAGAGCAGCAACAGCAGTAGGGAGCAGCAGAAGGAAGTAGTGATCTTACTTCTTCCACACGACAACTAGCTACTAATCAGCAAGCGTGCGAGTGGCAGACGCTTTCCACTTGCAGTCTGAAAGTCTCGCGCACCAGATGCCTTTTAAACACCTTCCTTATTCGCCTGCCCTCAGCGCTCTCGTTTTCCACCGCCCGCGCGCTGACCGGCACTCTCTCTCAGACACACATGGTATTTCGGCCGGTTGCCAAGAACTCCGGAAAGCAGCTTCTGCCGAAGGAGGCTCGCCTCTTGCGGTTACCCTCTCCGAACTCCGGAATCGAGGCTTCTGCCTTTCTTGTTCTTAATGCAAGCGGAAAGCTTCTGCACTGTGTCTAGCGAGGAGAACGTGTGACAGGACAGCACATGTTTGTGCAGTATACCCCTGCCACTGATGTAAGCCCGAATTTGCAACACCCTATGCCACTCATGGTGTGACAGGTTTCTGTGCTGCGCAGGGCATTTCTCTGCATCTGGAAGTAAAGGGAAAGAGCAATTGTTGTCGCAGAGAGCAGCAACAGCAGTAGGGAGCAGCAGAAGGAAGTAGTGATCTTACTTCTTCCACACGACAACTAGCTGCTAATCAGCAAGCGTGCGAGTGGCAGACGCTTTCCACTTGCAGTCTGAAAGTCTCGCGCACCAGATGCCTTTTAAACACCTTCCTTATTCGCCTGCCCGCAGCGCTCTCGCTTTCCACCGCCCGCGCGCTGACCGGCACTCTCTCTCAGACACACATGGTATTTCGGCCGGTTGCCAAGAACTCCGGAAAGCAGCTTCTGCCGAAGGAGGCTCGCCTCTTGCGGTTACCCTCTCCGAACTCCGGAATCGAGGCTTCTGCCTTTCTTGTTCTTAATGCAAGCGGAAAGCTTCTGCACTGTGTCTAGCGAGGAGAACGTGTGACAGGACAGCACATGTTTGTGCAGTATACCCCTGCCACTGATGTAAGCCCGAATTTGCAACACCCTATGCCACTCATGGTGTGACAGGTTTCTGTGCTGCGCAGGGCATTTCTCTGCATCTGGAAGTAAAGGGAAAGAGCAATTGTTGTCGCAGAGAGCAGCAACAGCAGTAGGGAGCAGCAGAAGGAAGTAGTGATCTTACTTCTTCCACACGACAACTAGCTACTAATCAGCAAGCGTGCGAGTGGCAGACGCTTTCCACTTGCAGTCTGAAAGTCTCGCGCACCAGATGCCTTTTAAACACCTTCCTTATTCGCCTGCCCGCAGCGCTCTCTCTTTCCACCGCCCGCGCGCTGATCGGCACTCTCTCTCAGACACACATGGTATTTCGGCCGGTTGCCAAGAACTCCGGAAAGCAGCTTCTGCCGAAGGAGGCTCGCCTCTTGCGGTTACCCTCTCCGAACTCCGGAATCGAGGCTTCTGCCTTTCTTGCTCTTAATGCAAGCGGAAAGCTTCTGCACTGTGTCTAGCGAGGAGAACGTGTGACAGGACAGCACATGTTTGTGCAGTATACCCCTGCCACTGATGTAAGCCCGAATTTGCAACACCCTATGCCACTCATGGTGTGACAGGTTTCTGTGCTGCGCAGGGCATTTCTCTGCATCTGGAAGTAAAGGGAAAGAGCAATTGTTGTCGCAGAGAGCAGCAACAGCAGTAGGGAGCAGCAGAAGGAAGTAGTGATCTTACTTCTCCCACACGACAACTAGCTACTAATCAGCAAGCGTGCGAGTGGCAGACGCTTTCCACTTGCAGTCTGAAAGTCTCGCGCACCAGATGCCTTTTAAACACCTTCCTTATTCGCCTGCCCGCAGCGCTCTTGCTTTGCACCGCCCGCGCGCTGACCGGCACTCTCTCTCAGACACACATGGTATTTCGGCCGGTTGCCAAGAACTCCGGAAAGCAGCTTCTGCCGAAGGAGGCTCGCCTCTTGCGGTTACCCTCTCCGAACTCCGGAATCGAGGCTTCTGCCTTTCTTGCTCTTAATGCAAGCGGAAAGCTTCTGCACTGTGTCTAGCGAGGAGAACGTGTGACAGGACAGCACATGTTTGTGCAGTATACCCCTGCCACTGATGTAAGCCCGAATTTGCAACACCCTATGCCACTCATGGTGTGACAGGTTTCTGTGCTGCGCAGGGCATTTCTCTGCATCTGGAAGTAAAGGGAAAGAGCAATTGTTGTCGCAGAGAGCAGCAACAGCAGTAGGGAGCAGCAGAAGGAAGTAGTGATCTTACTTCTTCCACACGACAACTAGCTACTAATCAGCAAGCGTGCGAGTGGCAGACGCTTTCCACTTGCAGTCTGAAAGTCTCGCGCACCAGATGCCTTTTAAACACCTTCCTTATTCGCCTGCCTGCAGCGCTCTCGCTTTCCACCGCCCGCGCGCTGACCGGCACTCTCTCTCAGACACACATGGTATTTCGGCCGGTTGCCAAGAACTCCGGAAAGCAGCTTCTGCCGAAGGAGGCTCGCCTCTTGCGGTTACCTTCTCCGAACTCCGGAATCGAGGCTTCTGCCTTTCTTGTTCTTAATGCAAGCGGAAAGCTTCTGCACTGTGTCTAGCGAGGAGAACGTGTGACAGGACAGCACATGTTTGTGCAGTATACCCCTGCCACTGATGTAAGCCCGAATTTGCAACACCCTATGCCACTCATGGTGTGACAGGTTTCTGTGCTGCGCAGGGCATTTCTCTGCATCTGGAAGTAAAGGGAAAGAGCAATTGTTGTCGCAGAGAGCAGCAACAGCAGTAGGGAGCAGCAGAAGGAAGTAGTGATCTTACTTCTTCCACACGACAACTAGCTACTAATCAGCAAGCGTGCGAGTGGCAGACGCTTTCCACTTGCAGTCTGAAAGTCTCGCGCACCAGATGCCTTTTAAACACCTTCCTTATTCGCCTGCCTGCAGCGCTCTCGCTTTCCACCGCCCGCGCGCTGACCGGCACTCTCTCTCAGACACACATGGTATTTCGGCCGGTTGCCAAGAACTCCGGAAAGCAGCTTCTGCCGAAGGAGGCTCGCCTCTTGCGGTTACCCTCTCCGAACTCCGGAATCGAGGCTTCTGCCTTTCTTGCTCTTAATGCAAGCGGAAAGCTTCTGCACTGTGTCTAGCGAGGAGAACGTGTGACAGGACAGCACATGTTTGTGCAGTATACCCCTGCCACTGATGTAAGCCCGAATTTGCAACACCCTATGCCACTCATGGTGTGACAGGTTTCTGTGCTGCGCAGGGCATTTCTCTGCATCTGGAAGTAAAGGGAAAGAGCAATTGTTGTCGCAGAGAGCAGCAACAGCAGTAGGGAGCAGCAGAAGGAAGTAGTGATCTTACTTCTTCCACACGACAACTAGCTACTAATCAGCAAGCGTGCGAGTGGCAGACGCTTTCCACTTGCAGTCTGAAAGTCTCGCGCACCAGATGCCTTTTAAACACCTTCCTTATTCGCCTGCCTGCAGCGCTCTCGCTTTCCACCGCCCGCGCGCTGACCGGCACTCTCTCTCAGACACACATGGTATTTCGGCCGGTTGCCAAGAACTCCGGAAAGCAGCTTCTGCCGAAGGAGGCTCGCCTCTTGCGGTTACCCTCTCCGAACTCCGGAATCGAGGCTTCTGCCTTTCTTGTTCTTAATGCAAGCGGAAAGCTTCTGCACTGTGTCTAGCGAGGAGAACGTGTGACAGGACAGCACATGTTTGTGCAGTATACCCCTGCCACTGATGTAAGCCCGAATTTGCAACACCCTATGCCACTCATGGTGTGACAGGTTTCTGTGCTGCGCAGGGCATTTCTCTGCATCTGGAAGTAAAGGGAAAGAGCAATTGTTGTCGCAGAGAGCAGCAACAGCAGTAGGGAGCAGCAGAAGGAAGTAGTGATCTTACTTCTTCCACACGACAACTAGCTACTAATCAGCAAGCGTGCGAGTGGCAGACGCTTTCCACTTGCAGTCTGAAAGTCTCGCGCACCAGATGCCTTTTAAACACCTTCCTTATTCGCCTGCCTGCAGCGCTCTCGCTTTCCACCGCCCGCGCGCTGACCGGCACTCTCTCTCAGACACACATGGTATTTCGGCCGGTTGCCAAGAACTCCGGAAAGCAGCTTCTGCCGAAGGAGGCTCGCCTCTTGCGGTTACCCTCTCCGAACTCCGGAATCGAGGCTTCTGCCTTTCTTGCTCTTAATGCAAGCGGAAAGCTTCTGCACTGTGTCTAGCGAGGAGAACGTGTGACAGGACAGCACATGTTTGTGCAGTATACCCCTGCCACTGATGTAAGCCCGAATTTGCAACACCCTATGCCACTCATGGTGTGACAGGTTTCTGTGCTGCGCAGGGCATTTCTCTGCATCTGGAAGTAAAGGGAAAGAGCAATTGTTGTCGCAGAGAGCAGCAACAGCAGTAGGGAGCAGCAGAAGGAAGTAGTGATCTTACTTCTTCCACACGACAACTAGCTACTAATCAGCAAGCGTGCGAGTGGCAGACGCTTTCCACTTGCAGTCTGAAAGTCTCGCGCACCAGATGCCTTTTAAACACCTTCCTTATTCGCCTGCCCGCAGCGCTCTCGCTTTCCACCGCCCGCGCGCTGACCGGCACTCTCTCTCAGACACACATGGTATTTCGGCCGGTTGCCAAGAACTCCGGAAAGCAGCTTCTGCCGAAGGAGGCTCGCCTCTTGCGGTTACCCTCTCCGAACTCCGGAATCGAGGCTTCTGCCTTTCTTGCTCTTAATGCAAGCGGAAAGCTTCTGCACTGTGTCTAGCGAGGAGAACGTGTGACAGGACAGCACATGTTTGTGCAGTATACCCCTGCCACTGATGTAAGCCCGAATTTGCAACACCCTATGCCACTCATGGTGTGACAGGTTTCTGTGCTGCGCAGGGCATTTCTCTGCATCTGGAAGTAAAGGGAAAGAGCAATTGTTGTCGCAGAGAGCAGCAACAGCAGTAGGGAGCAGCAGAAGGAAGTAGTGATCTTACTTCTTCCACACGACAACTAGCTGCTAATCAGCAAGCGTGCGAGTGGCAGACGCTTTCCACTTGCAGTCTGAAAGTCTCGCGCACCAGATGCCTTTTAAACACCTTCCTTATTCGCCTGCCCGCAGCGCTCTCGCTTTCCACCGCCCGCGCGCTGACCGGCACTCTCTCTCAGACACACATGGTATTTCGGCCGGTTGCCAAGAACTCCGGAAAGCAGCTTCTGCCGAAGGAGGCTCGCCTCTTGCGGTTACCCTCTCCGAACTCCGGAATCGAGGCTTCTGCCTTTCTTGTTCTTAATGCAAGCGGAAAGCTTCTGCACTGTGTCTAGCGAGGAGAACGTGTGACAGGACAGCACATGTTTGTGCAGTATACCCCTGCCACTGATGTAAGCCCGAATTTGCAACACCCTATGCCACTCATGGTGTGACAGGTTTCTGTGCTGCGCAGGGCATTTCTCTGCATCTGGAAGTAAAGGGAAAGAGCAATTGTTGTCGCAGAGAGCAGCAACAGCAGTAGGGAGCAGCAGAAGGAAGTAGTGATCTTACTTCTTCCACACGACAACTAGCTACTAATCAGCAAGCGTGCGAGTGGCAGACGCTTTCCACTTGCAGTCTGAAAGTCTCGCGCACCAGATGCCTTTTAAACACCTTCCTTATTCGCCTGCCTGCAGCGCTCTTGCTTTGCACCGCCCGCGCGCTGACCGGCACTCTCTCTCAGACACACATGGTATTTCGGCCGGTTGCCAAGAACTCCGGAAAGCAGCTTCTGCCGAAGGAGGCTCGCCTCTTGCGGTTACCCTCTCCGAACTCCGGAATCGAGGCTTCTGCCTTTCTTGCTCTTAATGCAAGCGGAAAGCTTCTGCACTGTGTCTAGCGAGGAGAACGTGTGACAGGACAGCACATGTTTGTGCAGTATACCCCTGCCACTGATGTAAGCCCGAATTTGCAACACCCTATGCCACTCATGGTGTGACAGGTTTCTGTGCTGCGCAGGGCATTTCTCTGCATCTGGAAGTAAAGGGAAAGAGCAATTGTTGTCGCAGAGAGCAGCAACAGCAGTAGGGAGCAGCAGAAGGAAGTAGTGATCTTACTTCTTCCACACGACAACTAGCTACTAATCAGCAAGCGTGCGAGTGGCAGACGCTTTCCACTTGCAGTCTGAAAGTCTCGCGCACCAGATGCCTTTTAAACACCTTCCTTATTCGCCTGCCTGCAGCGCTCTCGCTTTCCACCGCCCGCGCGCTGACCGGCACTCTCTCTCAGACACACATGGTATTTCGGCCGGTTGCCAAGAACTCCGGAAAGCAGCTTCTGCCGAAGGAGGCTCGCCTCTTGCGGTTACCCTCTCCGAACTCCGGAATCGAGGCTTCTGCCTTTCTTGTTCTTAATGCAAGCGGAAAGCTTCTGCACTGTGTCTAGCGAGGAGAACGTGTGACAGGACAGCACATGTTTGTGCAGTATACCCCTGCCACTGATGTAAGCCCGAATTTGCAACTCCCTATACCACTCATGGTGTGACAGGTTTCTGTGCTGCGCAGGGCATTTCTCTGCATCTGGAAGTAAAGGGAAAGAGCAATTGTTGTCGCAGAGAGCAGCAACAGCAGTAGGGAGCAGCAGAAGGAAGTAGTGATCTTACTTCTTCCACACGACAACTAGCTACTAATCAGCAAGCGTGCGAGTGGCAGACGCTTTCCACTTGCAGTCTGAAAGTCTCGCGCACCAGATGCCTTTTAAACACCTTCCTTATTCGCCTGCCTGCAGCGCTCTCGCTTTCCACCGCCCGCGCGCTGACCGGCACTCTCTCTCAGACACACATGGTATTTCGGCCGGTTGCCAAGAACTCCGGAAAGCAGCTTCTGCCGAAGGAGGCTCGCCTCTTGCGGTTACCCTCTCCGAACTCCGGAATCGAGGCTTCTGCCTTTCTTGTTCTTAATGCAAGCGGAAAGCTTCTGCACTGTGTCTAGCGAGGAGAACGTGTGACAGGACAGCACATGTTTGTGCAGTATACCCCTGCCACTGATGTAAGCCCGAATTTGCAACACCCTATGCCACTCATGGTGTGACAGGTTTCTGTGCTGCGCAGGGCATTTCTCTGCATCTGGAAGTAAAGGGAAAGAGCAATTGTTGTCGCAGAGAGCAGCAACAGCAGTAGGGAGCAGCAGAAGGAAGTAGTGATCTTACTTCTTCCACACGACAACTAGCTACTAATCAGCAAGCGTGCGAGTGGCAGACGCTTTCCACTTGCAGTCTGAAAGTCTCGCGCACCAGATGCCTTTTAAACACCTTCCTTATTCGCCTGCCCGCAGCGCTCTCGCTTTCCACCGCCCGCGCGCTGACCGGCACTCTCTCTCAGACACACATGGTATTTCGGCCGGTTGCCAAGAACTCCGGAAAGCAGCTTCTGCCGAAGGAGGCTCGCCTCTTGCGGTTACCCTCTCCGAACTCCGGAATCGAGGCTTCTGCCTTTCTTGCTCTTAATGCAAGCGGAAAGCTTCTGCACTGTGTCTAGCGAGGAGAACGTGTGACAGGACAGCACATGTTTGTGCAGTATACCCCTGCCACTGATGTAAGCCCGAATTTGCAACACCCTATGCCACTCATGGTGTGACAGGTTTCTGTGCTGCGCAGGGCATTTCTCTGCATCTGGAAGTAAAGGGAAAGAGCAATTGTTGTCGCAGAGAGCAGCAACAGCAGTAGGGAGCAGCAGAAGGAAGTAGTGATCTTACTTCTTCCACACGACAACTAGCTACTAATCAGCAAGCGTGCGAGTGGCAGACGCTTTCCACTTGCAGTCTGAAAGTCTCGCGCACCAGATGCCTTTTAAACACCTTCCTTATTCGCCTGCCCTCAGCGCTCTCGTTTTCCACCGCCCGCGCGCTGACCGGCACTCTCTCTCAGACACACATGGTATTTCGGCCGGTTGCCAAGAACTCCGGAAAGCAGCTTCTGCCGAAGGAGGCTCGCCTCTTGCGGTTACCCTCTCCGAACTCCGGAATCGAGGCTTCTGCCTTTCTTGTTCTTAATGCAAGCGGAAAGCTTCTGCACTGTGTCTAGCGAGGAGAACGTGTGACAGGACAGCACATGTTTGTGCAGTATACCCCTGCCACTGATGTAAGCCCGAATTTGCAACACCCTATGCCACTCATGGTGTGACAGGTTTCTGTGCTGCGCAGGGCATTTCTCTGCATCTGGAAGTAAAGGGAAAGAGCAATTGTTGTCGCAGAGAGCAGCAACAGCAGTAGGGAGCAGCAGAAGGAAGTAGTGATCTTACTTCTTCCACACGACAACTAGCTGCTAATCAGCAAGCGTGCGAGTGGCAGACGCTTTCCACTTGCAGTCTGAAAGTCTCGCGCACCAGATGCCTTTTAAACACCTTCCTTATTCGCCTGCCCGCAGCGCTCTCGCTTTCCACCGCCCGCGCGCTGACCGGCACTCTCTCTCAGACACACATGGTATTTCGGCCGGTTGCCAAGAACTCCGGAAAGCAGCTTCTGCCGAAGGAGGCTCGCCTCTTGCGGTTACCCTCTCCGAACTCCGGAATCGAGGCTTCTGCCTTTCTTGTTCTTAATGCAAGCGGAAAGCTTCTGCACTGTGTCTAGCGAGGAGAACGTGTGACAGGACAGCACATGTTTGTGCAGTATACCCCTGCCACTGATGTAAGCCCGAATTTGCAACACCCTATGCCACTCATGGTGTGACAGGTTTCTGTGCTGCGCAGGGCATTTCTCTGCATCTGGAAGTAAAGGGAAAGAGCAATTGTTGTCGCAGAGAGCAGCAACAGCAGTAGGGAGCAGCAGAAGGAAGTAGTGATCTTACTTCTTCCACACGACAACTAGCTACTAATCAGCAAGCGTGCGAGTGGCAGACGCTTTCCACTTGCAGTCTGAAAGTCTCGCGCACCAGATGCCTTTTAAACACCTTCCTTATTCGCCTGCCCGCAGCGCTCTCTCTTTCCACCGCCCGCGCGCTGATCGGCACTCTCTCTCAGACACACATGGTATTTCGGCCGGTTGCCAAGAACTCCGGAAAGCAGCTTCTGCCGAAGGAGGCTCGCCTCTTGCGGTTACCCTCTCCGAACTCCGGAATCGAGGCTTCTGCCTTTCTTGCTCTTAATGCAAGCGGAAAGCTTCTGCACTGTGTCTAGCGAGGAGAACGTGTGACAGGACAGCACATGTTTGTGCAGTATACCCCTGCCACTGATGTAAGCCCGAATTTGCAACACCCTATGCCACTCATGGTGTGACAGGTTTCTGTGCTGCGCAGGGCATTTCTCTGCATCTGGAAGTAAAGGGAAAGAGCAATTGTTGTCGCAGAGAGCAGCAACAGCAGTAGGGAGCAGCAGAAGGAAGTAGTGATCTTACTTCTCCCACACGACAACTAGCTACTAATCAGCAAGCGTGCGAGTGGCAGACGCTTTCCACTTGCAGTCTGAAAGTCTCGCGCACCAGATGCCTTTTAAACACCTTCCTTATTCGCCTGCCCGCAGCGCTCTTGCTTTGCACCGCCCGCGCGCTGACCGGCACTCTCTCTCAGACACACATGGTATTTCGGCCGGTTGCCAAGAACTCCGGAAAGCAGCTTCTGCCGAAGGAGGCTCGCCTCTTGCGGTTACCCTCTCCGAACTCCGGAATCGAGGCTTCTGCCTTTCTTGCTCTTAATGCAAGCGGAAAGCTTCTGCACTGTGTCTAGCGAGGAGAACGTGTGACAGGACAGCACATGTTTGTGCAGTATACCCCTGCCACTGATGTAAGCCCGAATTTGCAACACCCTATGCCACTCATGGTGTGACAGGTTTCTGTGCTGCGCAGGGCATTTCTCTGCATCTGGAAGTAAAGGGAAAGAGCAATTGTTGTCGCAGAGAGCAGCAACAGCAGTAGGGAGCAGCAGAAGGAAGTAGTGATCTTACTTCTTCCACACGACAACTAGCTACTAATCAGCAAGCGTGCGAGTGGCAGACGCTTTCCACTTGCAGTCTGAAAGTCTCGCGCACCAGATGCCTTTTAAACACCTTCCTTATTCGCCTGCCTGCAGCGCTCTCGCTTTCCACCGCCCGCGCGCTGACCGGCACTCTCTCTCAGACACACATGGTATTTCGGCCGGTTGCCAAGAACTCCGGAAAGCAGCTTCTGCCGAAGGAGGCTCGCCTCTTGCGGTTACCCTCTCCGAACTCCGGAATCGAGGCTTCTGCCTTTCTTGTTCTTAATGCAAGCGGAAAGCTTCTGCACTGTGTCTAGCGAGGAGAACGTGTGACAGGACAGCACATGTTTGTGCAGTATACCCCTGCCACTGATGTAAGCCCGAATTTGCAACACCCTATGCCACTCATGGTGTGACAGGTTTCTGTGCTGCGCAGGGCATTTCTCTGCATCTGGAAGTAAAGGGAAAGAGCAATTGTTGTCGCAGAGAGCAGCAACAGCAGTAGGGAGCAGCAGAAGGAAGTAGTGATCTTACTTCTTCCACACGACAACTAGCTACTAATCAGCAAGCGTGCGAGTGGCAGACGCTTTCCACTTGCAGTCTGAAAGTCTCGCGCACCAGATGCCTTTTAAACACCTTCCTTATTCGCCTGCCTGCAGCGCTCTCGCTTTCCACCGCCCGCGCGCTGACCGGCACTCTCTCTCAGACACACATGGTATTTCGGCCGGTTGCCAAGAACTCCGGAAAGCAGCTTCTGCCGAAGGAGGCTCGCCTCTTGCGGTTACCCTCTCCGAACTCCGGAATCGAGGCTTCTGCCTTTCTTGCTCTTAATGCAAGCGGAAAGCTTCTGCACTGTGTCTAGCGAGGAGAACGTGTGACAGGACAGCACATGTTTGTGCAGTATACCCCTGCCACTGATGTAAGCCCGAATTTGCAACACCCTATGCCACTCATGGTGTGACAGGTTTCTGTGCTGCGCAGGGCATTTCTCTGCATCTGGAAGTAAAGGGAAAGAGCAATTGTTGTCGCAGAGAGCAGCAACAGCAGTAGGGAGCAGCAGAAGGAAGTAGTGATCTTACTTCTTCCACACGACAACTAGCTACTAATCAGCAAGCGTGCGAGTGGCAGACGCTTTCCACTTGCAGTCTGAAAGTCTCCCGCACCAGATGCCTTTTAAACACCTTCCTTATTCGCCTGCCCGCAGCGCTCTCGCTTTCCACCGCCCGCGCGCTGACCGGCACTCTCTCTCAGACACACATGGTATTTCGGCCGGTTGCCAAGAACTCCGGAAAGCAGCTTCTGCCGAAGGAGGCTCGCCTCTTGCGGTTACCCTCTCCGAACTCCGGAATCGAGGCTTCTGCCTTTCTTGTTCTTAATGCAAGCGGAAAGCTTCTGCACTGTGTCTAGCGAGGAGAACGTGTGACAGGACAGCACATGTTTGTGCAGTATACCCCTGCCACTGATGTAAGCCCGAATTTGCAACACCCTATGCCACTCATGGTGTGACAGGTTTCTGTGCTGCGCAGGGCATTTCTCTGCATCTGGAAGTAAAGGGAAAGAGCAATTGTTGTCGCAGAGAGCAGCAACAGCAGTAGGGAGCAGCAGAAGGAAGTAGTGATCTTACTTCTTCCACACGACAACTAGCTACTAATCAGCAAGCGTGCGAGTGGCAGACGCTTTCCACTTGCAGTCTGAAAGTCTCGCGCACCAGATGCCTTTTAAACACCTTCCTTATTCGCCTGCCTGCAGCGCTCTCGCTTTCCACCGCCCGCGCGCTGACCGGCACTCTCTCTCAGACACACATGGTATTTCGGCCGGTTGCCAAGAACTCCGGAAAGCAGCTTCTGCCGAAGGAGGCTCGCCTCTTGCGGTTACCCTCTCCGAACTCCGGAATCGAGGCTTCTGCCTTTCTTGTTCTTAATGCAAGCGGAAAGCTTCTGCACTGTGTCTAGCGAGGAGAACGTGTGACAGGACAGCACATGTTTGTGCAGTATACCCCTGCCACTGATGTAAGCCCGAATTTGCAACACCCTATGCCACTCATGGTGTGACAGGTTTCTGTGCTGCGCAGGGCATTTCTCTGCATCTGGAAGTAAAGGGAAAGAGCAATTGTTGTCGCAGAGAGCAGCAACAGCAGTAGGGAGCAGCAGAAGGAAGTAGTGATCTTACTTCTTCCACACGACAACTAGCTGCTAATCAGCAAGCGTGCGAGTGGCAGACGCTTTCCACTTGCAGTCTGAAAGTCTCGCGCACCAGATGCCTTTTAAACACCTTCCTTATTCGCCTGCCCGCAGCGCTCTCTCTTTCCACCGCCCGCGCGCTGATCGGCACTCTCTCTCAGACACACATGGTATTTCGGCCGGTTGCCAAGAACTCCGGAAAGCAGCTTCTGCCGAAGGAGGCTCGCCTCTTGCGGTTACCCTCTCCGAACTCCGGAATCGAGGCTTCTGCCTTTCTTGCTCTTAATGCAAGCGGAAAGCTTCTGCACTGTGTCTAGCGAGGAGAACGTGTGACAGGACAGCACATGTTTGTGCAGTATACCCCTGCCACTGATGTAAGCCCGAATTTGCAACACCCTATGCCACTCATGGTGTGACAGGTTTCTGTGCTGCGCAGGGCATTTCTCTGCATCTGGAAGTAAAGGGAAAGAGCAATTGTTGTCGCAGAGAGCAGCAACAGCAGTAGGGAGCAGCAGAAGGAAGTAGTGATCTTACTTCTCCCACACGACAACTAGCTACTAATCAGCAAGCGTGCGAGTGGCAGACGCTTTCCACTTGCAGTCTGAAAGTCTCGCGCACCAGATGCCTTTTAAACACCTTCCTTATTCGCCTGCCCGCAGCGCTCTTGCTTTGCACCGCCCGCGCGCTGACCGGCACTCTCTCTCAGACACACATGGTATTTCGGCCGGTTGCCAAGAACTCCGGAAAGCAGCTTCTGCCGAAGGAGGCTCGCCTCTTGCGGTTACCCTCTCCGAACTCCGGAATCGAGGCTTCTGCCTTTCTTGCTCTTAATGCAAGCGGAAAGCTTCTGCACTGTGTCTAGCGAGGAGAACGTGTGACAGGACAGCACATGTTTGTGCAGTATACCCCTGCCACTGATGTAAGCCCGAATTTGCAACACCCTATGCCACTCATGGTGTGACAGGTTTCTGTGCTGCGCAGGGCATTTCTCTGCATCTGGAAGTAAAGGGAAAGAGCAATTGTTGTCGCAGAGAGCAGCAACAGCAGTAGGGAGCAGCAGAAGGAAGTAGTGATCTTACTTCTTCCACACGACAACTAGCTACTAATCAGCAAGCGTGCGAGTGGCAGACGCTTTCCACTTGCAGTCTGAAAGTCTCGCGCACCAGATGCCTTTTAAACACCTTCCTTATTCGCCTGCCTGCAGCGCTCTCGCTTTCCACCGCCCGCGCGCTGACCGGCACTCTCTCTCAGACACACATGGTATTTCGGCCGGTTGCCAAGAACTCCGGAAAGCAGCTTCTGCCGAAGGAGGCTCGCCTCTTGCGGTTACCCTCTCCGAACTCCGGAATCGAGGCTTCTGCCTTTCTTGTTCTTAATGCAAGCGGAAAGCTTCTGCACTGTGTCTAGCGAGGAGAACGTGTGACAGGACAGCACATGTTTGTGCAGTATACCCCTGCCACTGATGTAAGCCCGAATTTGCAACACCCTATGCCACTCATGGTGTGACAGGTTTCTGTGCTGCGCAGGGCATTTCTCTGCATCTGGAAGTAAAGGGAAAGAGCAATTGTTGTCGCAGAGAGCAGCAACAGCAGTAGGGAGCAGCAGAAGGAAGTAGTGATCTTACTTCTTCCACACGACAACTAGCTGCTAATCAGCAAGCGTGCGAGTGGCAGACGCTTTCCACTTGCAGTCTGAAAGTCTCGCGCACCAGATGCCTTTTAAACACCTTCCTTATTCGCCTGCCTGCAGCGCTCTCGCTTTCCACCGCCCGCGCGCTGACCGGCACTCTCTCTCAGACACACATGGTATTTCGGCCGGTTGCCAAGAACTCCGGAAAGCAGCTTCTGCCGAAGGAGGCTCGCCTCTTGCGGTTACCCTCTCCGAACTCCGGAATCGAGGCTTCTGCCTTTCTTGCTCTTAATGCAAGCGGAAAGCTTCTGCACTGTGTCTAGCGAGGAGAACGTGTGACAGGACAGCACATGTTTGTGCAGTATACCCCTGCCACTGATGTAAGCCCGAATTTGCAACACCCTATGCCACTCATGGTGTGACAGGTTTCTGTGCTGCGCAGGGCATTTCTCTGCATCTGGAAGTAAAGGGAAAGAGCAATTGTTGTCGCAGAGAGCAGCAACAGCAGTAGGGAGCAGCAGAAGGAAGTAGTGATCTTACTTCTTCCACACGACAACTAGCTACTAATCAGCAAGCGTGCGAGTGGCAGACGCTTTCCACTTGCAGTCTGAAAGTCTCCCGCACCAGATGCCTTTTAAACACCTTCCTTATTCGCCTGCCCGCAGCGCTCTCGCTTTCCACCGCCCGCGCGCTGACCGGCACTCTCTCTCAGACACACATGGTATTTCGGCCGGTTGCCAAGAACTCCGGAAAGCAGCTTCTGCCGAAGGAGGCTCGCCTCTTGCGGTTACCCTCTCCGAACTCCGGAATCGAGGCTTCTGCCTTTCTTGTTCTTAATGCAAGCGGAAAGCTTCTGCACTGTGTCTAGCGAGGAGAACGTGTGACAGGACAGCACATGTTTGTGCAGTATACCCCTGCCACTGATGTAAGCCCGAATTTGCAACACCCTATGCCACTCATGGTGTGACAGGTTTCTGTGCTGCGCAGGGCATTTCTCTGCATCTGGAAGTAAAGGGAAAGAGCAATTGTTGTCGCAGAGAGCAGCAACAGCAGTAGGGAGCAGCAGAAGGAAGTAGTGATCTTACTTCTTCCACACGACAACTAGCTACTAATCAGCAAGCGTGCGAGTGGCAGACGCTTTCCACTTGCAGTCTGAAAGTCTCGCGCACCAGATGCCTTTTAAACACCTTCCTTATTCGCCTGCCTGCAGCGCTCTCGCTTTCCACCGCCCGCGCGCTGACCGGCACTCTCTCTCAGACACACATGGTATTTCGGCCGGTTGCCAAGAACTCCGGAAAGCAGCTTCTGCCGAAGGAGGCTCGCCTCTTGCGGTTACCCTCTCCGAACTCCGGAATCGAGGCTTCTGCCTTTCTTGCTCTTAATGCAAGCGGAAAGCTTCTGCACTGTGTCTAGCGAGGAGAACGTGTGACAGGACAGCACATGTTTGTGCAGTATACCCCTGCCACTGATGTAAGCCCGAATTTGCAACACCCTATGCCACTCATGGTGTGACAGGTTTCTGTGCTGCGCAGGGCATTTCTCTGCATCTGGAAGTAAAGGGAAAGAGCAATTGTTGTCGCAGAGAGCAGCAACAGCAGTAGGGAGCAGCAGAAGGAAGTAGTGATCTTACTTCTTCCACACGACAACTAGCTACTAATCAGCAAGCGTGCGAGTGGCAGACGCTTTCCACTTGCAGTCTGAAAGTCTCGCGCACCAGATGCCTTTTAAACACCTTCCTTATTCGCCTGCCTGCAGCGCTCTTGCTTTGCACCGCCCGCGCGCTGACCGGCACTCTCTCTCAGACACACATGGTATTTCGGCCGGTTGCCAAGAACTCCGGAAAGCAGCTTCTGCCGAAGGAGGCTCGCCTCTTGCGGTTACCCTCTCCGAACTCCGGAATCGAGGCTTCTGCCTTTCTTGCTCTTAATGCAAGCGGAAAGCTTCTGCACTGTGTCTAGCGAGGAGAACGTGTGACAGGACAGCACATGTTTGTGCAGTATACCCCTGCCACTGATGTAAGCCCGAATTTGCAACACCCTATGCCACTCATGGTGTGACAGGTTTCTGTGCTGCGCAGGGCATTTCTCTGCATCTGGAAGTAAAGGGAAAGAGCAATTGTTGTCGCAGAGAGCAGCAACAGCAGTAGGGAGCAGCAGAAGGAAGTAGTGATCTTACTTCTTCCACACGACAACTAGCTGCTAATCAGCAAGCGTGCGAGTGGCAGACGCTTTCCACTTGCAGTCTGAAAGTCTCGCGCACCAGATGCCTTTTAAACACCTTCCTTATTCGCCTGCCTGCAGCGCTCTCGCTTTCCACCGCCCGCGCGCTGACCGGCACTCTCTCTCAGACACACATGGTATTTCGGCCGGTTGCCAAGAACTCCGGAAAGCAGCTTCTGCCGAAGGAGGCTCGCCTCTTGCGGTTACCCTCTCCGAACTCCGGAATCGAGGCTTCTGCCTTTCTTGTTCTTAATGCAAGCGGAAAGCTTCTGCACTGTGTCTAGCGAGGAGAACGTGTGACAGGACAGCACATGTTTGTGCAGTATACCCCTGCCACTGATGTAAGCCCGAATTTGCAACACCCTATGCCACTCATGGTGTGACAGGTTTCTGTGCTGCGCAGGGCATTTCTCTGCATCTGGAAGTAAAGGGAAAGAGCAATTGTTGTCGCAGAGAGCAGCAACAGCAGTAGGGAGCAGCAGAAGGAAGTAGTGATCTTACTTCTTCCACACGACAACTAGCTACTAATCAGCAAGCGTGCGAGTGGCAGACGCTTTCCACTTGCAGTCTGAAAGTCTCGCGCACCAGATGCCTTTTAAACACCTTCCTTATTCGCCTGCCTGCAGTGCTCTCGCTTTCCACCGCCCGCGCGCTGACCGGCACTCTCTCTCAGACACACATGGTATTTCGGCCGGTTGCCAAGAACTCCGGAAAGCAGCTTCTGCCGAAGGAGGCTCGCCTCTTGCGGTTACCCTCTCCGAACTCCGGAATCGAGGCTTCTGCCTTTCTTGTTCTTAATGCAAGCGGAAAGCTTCTGCACTGTGTCTAGCGAGGAGAACGTGTGACAGGACAGCACATGTTTGTGCAGTATACCCCTGCCACTGATGTAAGCCCGAATTTGCAACACCCTATGCCACTCATGGTGTGACAGGTTTCTGTGCTGCGCAGGGCATTTCTCTGCATCTGGAAGTAAAGGGAAAGAGCAATTGTTGTCGCAGAGAGCAGCAACAGCAGTAGGGAGCAGCAGAAGGAAGTAGTGATCTTACTTCTCCCACACGACAACTAGCTACTAATCAGCAAGCGTGCGAGTGGCAGACGCTTTCCACTTGCAGTCTGAAAGTCTCGCGCACCAGATGCCTTTTAAACACCTTCCTTATTCGCCTGCCCGCAGCGCTCTCGCTTTCCACCGCCCGCGCGCTGACCGGCACTCTCTCTCAGACACACATGGTATTTCGGCCGGTTGCCAAGAACTCCGGAAAGCAGCTTCTGCCGAAGGAGGCTCGCCTCTTGCGGTTACCCTCTCCGAACTCCGGAATCGAGGCTTCTGCCTTTCTTGCTCTTAATGCAAGCGGAAAGCTTCTGCACTGTGTCTAGCGAGGAGAACGTGTGACAGGACAGCACATGTTTGTGCAGTATACCCCTGCCACTGATGTAAGCCCGAATTTGCAACACCCTATGCCACTCATGGTGTGACAGGTTTCTGTGCTGCGCAGGGCATTTCTCTGCATCTGGAAGTAAAGGGAAAGAGCAATTGTTGTCGCAGAGAGCAGCAACAGCAGTAGGGAGCAGCAGAAGGAAGTAGTGATCTTACTTCTTCCACACGACAACTAGCTACTAATCAGCAAGCGTGCGAGTGGCAGACGCTTTCCACTTGCAGTCTGAAAGTCTCGCGCACCAGATGCCTTTTAAACACCTTCCTTATTCGCCTGCCTGCAGCGCTCTCGCTTTCCACCGCCCGCGCGCTGACCGGCACTCTCTCTCAGACACACATGGTATTTCGGCCGGTTGCCAAGAACTCCGGAAAGCAGCTTCTGCCGAAGGAGGCTCGCCTCTTGCGGTTACCCTCTCCGAACTCCGGAATCGAGGCTTCTGCCTTTCTTGTTCTTAATGCAAGCGGAAAGCTTCTGCACTGTGTCTAGCGAGGAGAACGTGTGACAGGACAGCACATGTTTGTGCAGTATACCCCTGCCACTGATGTAAGCCCGAATTTGCAACACCCTATGCCACTCATGGTGTGACAGGTTTCTGTGCTGCGCAGGGCATTTCTCTGCATCTGGAAGTAAAGGGAAAGAGCAATTGTTGTCGCAGAGAGCAGCAACAGCAGTAGGGAGCAGCAGAAGGAAGTAGTGATCTTACTTCTTCCACACGACAACTAGCTACTAATCAGCAAGCGTGCGAGTGGCAGACGCTTTCCACTTGCAGTCTGAAAGTCTCGCGCACCAGATGCCTTTTAAACACCTTCCTTATTCGCCTGCCTGCAGCGCTCTCGCTTTCCACCGCCCGCGCGCTGACCGGCACTCTCTCTCAGACACACATGGTATTTCGGCCGGTTGCCAAGAACTCCGGAAAGCAGCTTCTGCCGAAGGAGGCTCGCCTCTTGCGGTTACCCTCTCCGAACTCCGGAATCGAGGCTTCTGCCTTTCTTGTTCTTAATGCAAGCGGAAAGCTTCTGCACTGTGTCTAGCGAGGAGAACGTGTGACAGGACAGCACATGTTTGTGCAGTATACCCCTGCCACTGATGTAAGCCCGAATTTGCAACACCCTATGCCACTCATGGTGTGACAGGTTTCTGTGCTGCGCAGGGCATTTCTCTGCATCTGGAAGTAAAGGGAAAGAGCAATTGTTGTCGCAGAGAGCAGCAACAGCAGTAGGGAGCAGCAGAAGGAAGTAGTGATCTTACTTCTTCCACACGACAACTAGCTGCTAATCAGCAAGCGTGCGAGTGGCAGACGCTTTCCACTTGCAGTCTGAAAGTCTCGCGCACCAGATGCCTTTTAAACACCTTCCTTATTCGCCTGCCTGCAGCGCTCTCGCTTTCCACCGCCCGCGCGCTGACCGGCACTCTCTCTCAGACACACATGGTATTTCGGCCGGTTGCCAAGAACTCCGGAAAGCAGCTTCTGCCGAAGGAGGCTCGCCTCTTGCGGTTACCCTCTCCGAACTCCGGAATCGAGGCTTCTGCCTTTCTTGCTCTTAATGCAAGCGGAAAGCTTCTGCACTGTGTCTAGCGAGGAGAACGTGTGACAGGACAGCACATGTTTGTGCAGTATACCCCTGCCACTGATGTAAGCCCGAATTTGCAACACCCTATGCCACTCATGGTGTGACAGGTTTCTGTGCTGCGCAGGGCATTTCTCTGCATCTGGAAGTAAAGGGAAAGAGCAATTGTTGTCGCAGAGAGCAGCAACAGCAGTAGGGAGCAGCAGAAGGAAGTAGTGATCTTACTTCTTCCACACGACAACTAGCTACTAATCAGCAAGCGTGCGAGTGGCAGACGCTTTCCACTTGCAGTCTGAAAGTCTCCCGCACCAGATGCCTTTTAAACACCTTCCTTATTCGCCTGCCCGCAGCGCTCTCGCTTTCCACCGCCCGCGCGCTGACCGGCACTCTCTCTCAGACACACATGGTATTTCGGCCGGTTGCCAAGAACTCCGGAAAGCAGCTTCTGCCGAAGGAGGCTCGCCTCTTGCGGTTACCCTCTCCGAACTCCGGAATCGAGGCTTCTGCCTTTCTTGTTCTTAATGCAAGCGGAAAGCTTCTGCACTGTGTCTAGCGAGGAGAACGTGTGACAGGACAGCACATGTTTGTGCAGTATACCCCTGCCACTGATGTAAGCCCGAATTTGCAACACCCTATGCCACTCATGGTGTGACAGGTTTCTGTGCTGCGCAGGGCATTTCTCTGCATCTGGAAGTAAAGGGAAAGAGCAATTGTTGTCGCAGAGAGCAGCAACAGCAGTAGGGAGCAGCAGAAGGAAGTAGTGATCTTACTTCTTCCACACGACAACTAGCTACTAATCAGCAAGCGTGCGAGTGGCAGACGCTTTCCACTTGCAGTCTGAAAGTCTCGCGCACCAGATGCCTTTTAAACACCTTCCTTATTCGCCTGCCTGCAGCGCTCTCGCTTTCCACCGCCCGCGCGCTGACCGGCACTCTCTCTCAGACACACATGGTATTTCGGCCGGTTGCCAAGAACTCCGGAAAGCAGCTTCTGCCGAAGGAGGCTCGCCTCTTGCGGTTACCCTCTCCGAACTCCGGAATCGAGGCTTCTGCCTTTCTTGTTCTTAATGCAAGCGGAAAGCTTCTGCACTGTGTCTAGCGAGGAGAACGTGTGACAGGACAGCACATGTTTGTGCAGTATACCCCTGCCACTGATGTAAGCCCGAATTTGCAACACCCTATGCCACTCATGGTGTGACAGGTTTCTGTGCTGCGCAGGGCATTTCTCTGCATCTGGAAGTAAAGGGAAAGAGCAATTGTTGTCGCAGAGAGCAGCAACAGCAGTAGGGAGCAGCAGAAGGAAGTAGTGATCTTACTTCTTCCACACGACAACTAGCTGCTAATCAGCAAGCGTGCGAGTGGCAGACGCTTTCCACTTGCAGTCTGAAAGTCTCGCGCACCAGATGCCTTTTAAACACCTTCCTTATTCGCCTGCCTGCAGCGCTCTCGCTTTCCACCGCCCGCGCGCTGACCGGCACTCTCTCTCAGACACACATGGTATTTCGGCCGGTTGCCAAGAACTCCGGAAAGCAGCTTCTGCCGAAGGAGGCTCGCCTCTTGCGGTTACCCTCTCCGAACTCCGGAATCGAGGCTTCTGCCTTTCTTGCTCTTAATGCAAGCGGAAAGCTTCTGCACTGTGTCTAGCGAGGAGAACGTGTGACAGGACAGCACATGTTTGTGCAGTATACCCCTGCCACTGATGTAAGCCCGAATTTGCAACACCCTATGCCACTCATGGTGTGACAGGTTTCTGTGCTGCGCAGGGCATTTCTCTGCATCTGGAAGTAAAGGGAAAGAGCAATTGTTGTCGCAGAGAGCAGCAACAGCAGTAGGGAGCAGCAGAAGGAAGTAGTGATCTTACTTCTTCCACACGACAACTAGCTACTAATCAGCAAGCGTGCGAGTGGCAGACGCTTTCCACTTGCAGTCTGAAAGTCTCCCGCACCAGATGCCTTTTAAACACCTTCCTTATTCGCCTGCCCGCAGCGCTCTCGCTTTCCACCGCCCGCGCGCTGACCGGCACTCTCTCTCAGACACACATGGTATTTCGGCCGGTTGCCAAGAACTCCGGAAAGCAGCTTCTGCCGAAGGAGGCTCGCCTCTTGCGGTTACCCTCTCCGAACTCCGGAATCGAGGCTTCTGCCTTTCTTGTTCTTAATGCAAGCGGAAAGCTTCTGCACTGTGTCTAGCGAGGAGAACGTGTGACAGGACAGCACATGTTTGTGCAGTATACCCCTGCCACTGATGTAAGCCCGAATTTGCAACACCCTATGCCACTCATGGTGTGACAGGTTTCTGTGCTGCGCAGGGCATTTCTCTGCATCTGGAAGTAAAGGGAAAGAGCAATTGTTGTCGCAGAGAGCAGCAACAGCAGTAGGGAGCAGCAGAAGGAAGTAGTGATCTTACTTCTTCCACACGACAACTAGCTACTAATCAGCAAGCGTGCGAGTGGCAGACGCTTTCCACTTGCAGTCTGAAAGTCTCGCGCACCAGATGCCTTTTAAACACCTTCCTTATTCGCCTGCCCTCAGCGCTCTCGCTTTCCACCGCCCGCGCGCTGACCGGCACTCTCTCTCAGACACACATGGTATTTCGGCCGGTTGCCAAGAACTCCGGAAAGCAGCTTCTGCCGAAGGAGGCTCGCCTCTTGCGGTTACCCTCTCCGAACTCCGGAATCGAGGCTTCTGCCTTTCTTGTTCTTAATGCAAGCGGAAAGCTTCTGCACTGTGTCTAGCGAGGAGAACGTGTGACAGGACAGCACATGTTTGTGCAGTATACCCCTGCCACTGATGTAAGCCCGAATTTGCAACACCCTATGCCACTCATGGTGTGACAGGTTTCTGTGCTGCGCAGGGCATTTCTCTGCATCTGGAAGTAAAGGGAAAGAGCAATTGTTGTCGCAGAGAGCAGCAACAGCAGTAGGGAGCAGCAGAAGGAAGTAGTGATCTTACTTCTTCCACACGACAACTAGCTACTAATCAGCAAGCGTGCGAGTGGCAGACGCTTTCCACTTGCAGTCTGAAAGTCTCCCGCACCAGATGCCTTTTAAACACCTTCCTTATTCGCCTGCCTGCAGCGCTCTCGCTTTCCACCGCCCGCGCGCTGACCGGCACTCTCTCTCAGACACACATGGTATTTCGGCCGGTTGCCAAGAACTCCGGAAAGCAGCTTCTGCCGAAGGAGGCTCGCCTCTTGCGGTTACCCTCTCCGAACTCCGGAATCGAGGCTTCTGCCTTTCTTGTTCTTAATGCAAGCGGAAAGCTTCTGCACTGTGTCTAGCGAGGAGAACGTGTGACAGGACAGCACATGTTTGTGCAGTATACCCCTGCCACTGATGTAAGCCCGAATTTGCAACACCCTATGCCACTCATGGTGTGACAGGTTTCTGTGCTGCGCAGGGCATTTCTCTGCATCTGGAAGTAAAGGGAAAGAGCAATTGTTGTCGCAGAGAGCAGCAACAGCAGTAGGGAGCAGCAGAAGGAAGTAGTGATCTTACTTCTCCCACACGACAACTAGCTACTAATCAGCAAGCGTGCGAGTGGCAGACGCTTTCCACTTGCAGTCTGAAAGTCTCGCGCACCAGATGCCTTTTAAACACCTTCCTTATTCGCCTGCCCGCAGCGCTCTCGCTTTCCACCGCCCGCGCGCTGACCGGCACTCTCTCTCAGACACACATGGTATTTCGGCCGGTTGCCAAGAACTCCGGAAAGCAGCTTCTGCCGAAGGAGGCTCGCCTCTTGCGGTTACCCTCTCCGAACTCCGGAATCGAGGCTTCTGCCTTTCTTGCTCTTAATGCAAGCGGAAAGCTTCTGCACTGTGTCTAGCGAGGAGAACGTGTGACAGGACAGCACATGTTTGTGCAGTATACCCCTGCCACTGATGTAAGCCCGAATTTGCAACACCCTATGCCACTCATGGTGTGACAGGTTTCTGTGCTGCGCAGGGCATTTCTCTGCATCTGGAAGTAAAGGGAAAGAGCAATTGTTGTCGCAGAGAGCAGCAACAGCAGTAGGGAGCAGCAGAAGGAAGTAGTGATCTTACTTCTTCCACACGACAACTAGCTACTAATCAGCAAGCGTGCGAGTGGCAGACGCTTTCCACTTGCAGTCTGAAAGTCTCGCGCACCAGATGCCTTTTAAACACCTTCCTTATTCGCCTGCCTGCAGCGCTCTCGCTTTCCACCGCCCGCGCGCTGACCGGCACTCTCTCTCAGACACACATGGTATTTCGGCCGGTTGCCAAGAACTCCGGAAAGCAGCTTCTGCCGAAGGAGGCTCGCCTCTTGCGGTTACCCTCTCCGAACTCCGGAATCGAGGCTTCTGCCTTTCTTGTTCTTAATGCAAGCGGAAAGCTTCTGCACTGTGTCTAGCGAGGAGAACGTGTGACAGGACAGCACATGTTTGTGCAGTATACCCCTGCCACTGATGTAAGCCCGAATTTGCAACACCCTATGCCACTCATGGTGTGACAGGTTTCTGTGCTGCGCAGGGCATTTCTCTGCATCTGGAAGTAAAGGGAAAGAGCAATTGTTGTCGCAGAGAGCAGCAACAGCAGTAGGGAGCAGCAGAAGGAAGTAGTGATCTTACTTCTTCCACACGACAACTAGCTACTAATCAGCAAGCGTGCGAGTGGCAGACGCTTTCCACTTGCAGTCTGAAAGTCTCGCGCACCAGATGCCTTTTAAACACCTTCCTTATTCGCCTGCCTGCAGCGCTCTCGCTTTCCACCGCCCGCGCGCTGACCGGCACTCTCTCTCAGACACACATGGTATTTCGGCCGGTTGCCAAGAACTCCGGAAAGCAGCTTCTGCCGAAGGAGGCTCGCCTCTTGCGGTTACCCTCTCCGAACTCCGGAATCGAGGCTTCTGCCTTTCTTGTTCTTAATGCAAGCGGAAAGCTTCTGCACTGTGTCTAGCGAGGAGAACGTGTGACAGGACAGCACATGTTTGTGCAGTATACCCCTGCCACTGATGTAAGCCCGAATTTGCAACACCCTATGCCACTCATGGTGTGACAGGTTTCTGTGCTGCGCAGGGCATTTCTCTGCATCTGGAAGTAAAGGGAAAGAGCAATTGTTGTCGCAGAGAGCAGCAACAGCAGTAGGGAGCAGCAGAAGGAAGTAGTGATCTTACTTCTTCCACACGACAACTAGCTGCTAATCAGCAAGCGTGCGAGTGGCAGACGCTTTCCACTTGCAGTCTGAAAGTCTCGCGCACCAGATGCCTTTTAAACACCTTCCTTATTCGCCTGCCTGCAGCGCTCTCGCTTTCCACCGCCCGCGCGCTGACCGGCACTCTCTCTCAGACACACATGGTATTTCGGCCGGTTGCCAAGAACTCCGGAAAGCAGCTTC
Source organism: Cyanistes caeruleus (assembly GCF_971803275.1). NCBI lineage: Eukaryota > Metazoa > Chordata > Aves > Passeriformes > Paridae > Cyanistes > Cyanistes caeruleus. Next base: position 226,199 of record NW_028255948.1, read on the forward strand.
TGCCGAAGGAGGCTCGCCTCTTGCGGTTACCCTCTCCGAACTCCGGAATCGAGGCTTATGCCTTTCTTGCTCTTAATGCAAGCGGAAAGCTTCTGCACTGTGTCTAGCGAGGAGAACGTGTGACAGGACAGCACATGTTTGTGCAGTATACCCCTGCCACTGATGTAAGCCCGAATTTGCAACACCCTATGCCACTCATGGTGTGACAGGTTTCTGTGCTGCGCAGGGCATTTCTCTGCATCTGGAAGTAAAGGGAAAGAGCAATTGTTGTCGCAGAGAGCAGCAACAGCAGTAGGGAGCAGCAGAAGGAAGTAGTGATCTTACTTCTTCCACACGACAACTAGCTACTAATCAGCAAGCGTGCGAGTGGCAGACGCTTTCCACTTGCAGTCTGAAAGTCTCCCGCACCAGATGCCTTTTAAACACCTTCCTTATTCGCCTGCCCGCAGCGCTCTCGCTTTCCACCGCCCGCGCGCTGACCGGCACTCTCTCTCAGACACACATGGTATTTCGGCCGGTTGCCAAGAACTCCGGAAAGCAGCTTCTGCCGAAGGAGGCTCGCCTCTTGCGGTTACCCTCTCCGAACTCCGGAATCGAGGCTTCTGCCTTTCTTGTTCTTAATGCAAGCGGAAAGCTTCTGCACTGTGTCTAGCGAGGAGAACGTGTGACAGGACAGCACATGTTTGTGCAGTATACCCCTGCCACTGATGTAAGCCCGAATTTGCAACACCCTATGCCACTCATGGTGTGACAGGTTTCTGTGCTGCGCAGGGCATTTCTCTGCATCTGGAAGTAAAGGGAAAGAGCAATTGTTGTCGCAGAGAGCAGCAACAGCAGTAGGGAGCAGCAGAAGGAAGTAGTGATCTTACTTCTTCCACACGACAACTAGCTACTAATCAGCAAGCGTGCGAGTGGCAGACGCTTTCCACTTGCAGTCTGAAAGTCTCGCGCACCAGATGCCTTTTAAACACCTTCCTTATTCGCCTGCCCTCAGCGCTCTCGCTTTCCACCGCCCGCGCGCTGACCGGCACTCTCTCTCAGACACACATGGTATTTCGGCCGGTTGCCAAGAACTCCGGAAAGCAGCTTCTGCCGAAGGAGGCTCGCCTCTTGCGGTTACCCTCTCCGAACTCCGGAATCGAGGCTTCTGCCTTTCTTGCTCTTAATGCAAGCGGAAAGCTTCTGCACTGTGTCTAGCGAGGAGAACGTGTGACAGGACAGCACATGTTTGTGCAGTATACCCCTGCCACTGATGTAAGCCCGAATTTGCAACACCCTATGCCACTCATGGTGTGACAGGTTTCTGTGCTGCGCAGGGCATTTCTCTGCATCTGGAAGTAAAGGGAAAGAGCAATTGTTGTCGCAGAGAGCAGCAACAGCAGTAGGGAGCAGCAGAAGGAAGTAGTGATCTTACTTCTTCCACACGACAACTAGCTACTAATCAGCAAGCGTGCGAGTGGCAGACGCTTTCCACTTGCAGTCTGAAAGTCTCGCGCACCAGATGCCTTTTAAACACCTTCCTTATTCGCCTGCCTGCAGCGCTCTTGCTTTGCACCGCCCGCGCGCTGACCGGCACTCTCTCTCAGACACACATGGTATTTCGGCCGGTTGCCAAGAACTCCGGAAAGCAGCTTCTGCCGAAGGAGGCTCGCCTCTTGCGGTTACCCTCTCCGAACTCCGGAATCGAGGCTTCTGCCTTTCTTGCTCTTAATGCAAGCGGAAAGCTTCTGCACTGTGTCTAGCGAGGAGAACGTGTGACAGGACAGCACATGTTTGTGCAGTATACCCCTGCCACTGATGTAAGCCCGAATTTGCAACACCCTATGCCACTCATGGTGTGACAGGTTTCTGTGCTGCGCAGGGCATTTCTCTGCATCTGGAAGTAAAGGGAAAGAGCAATTGTTGTCGCAGAGAGCAGCAACAGCAGTAGGGAGCAGCAGAAGGAAGTAGTGATCTTACTTCTTCCACACGACAACTAGCTACTAATCAGCAAGCGTGCGAGTGGCAGACGCTTTCCACTTGCAGTCTGAAAGTCTCCCGCACCAGATGCCTTTTAAACACCTTCCTTATTCGCCTGCCCGCAGCGCTCTCGCTTTCCACCGCCCGCGCGCTGACCGGCACTCTCTCTCAGACACACATGGTATTTCGGCCGGTTGCCAAGAACTCCGGAAAGCAGCTTCTGCCGAAGGAGGCTCGCCTCTTGCGGTTACCCTCTCCGAACTCCGGAATCGAGGCTTCTGCCTTTCTTGTTCTTAATGCAAGCGGAAAGCTTCTGCACTGTGTCTAGCGAGGAGAACGTGTGACAGGACAGCACATGTTTGTGCAGTATACCCCTGCCACTGATGTAAGCCCGAATTTGCAACACCCTATGCCACTCATGGTGTGACAGGTTTCTGTTTTGGTCAGGGCATTTCTCTGCATCTGGAAGTAAAGGGAAAGAGCAATTGTTGTCGCAGAGAGCAGCAACAGCAGTAGGGAGCAGCAGAAGGAAGTAGTGATCTTACTTCTTCCACACGACAACTAGCTACTAATCAGCAAGCGTGCGAGTGGCAGACGCTTTCCACTTGCAGTCTGAAAGTCTCGCGCACCAGATGCCTTTTAAACACCTTCCTTATTCGCCTGCCTGCAGCGCTCTCGCTTTCCACCGCCCGCGCGCTGACCGGCACTCTCTCTCAGACACACATGGTATTTCGGCCGGTTGCCAAGAACTCCGGAAAGCAGCTTCTGCCGAAGGAGGCTCGCCTCTTGCGTTTACCCTCTCCGAACTCCGGAATCGAGGCTTCTGCCTTTCTTGCTCTTAATGCAAGCGGAAAGCTTCTGCACTGTGTCTAGCGAGGAGAACGTGTGACAGGACAGCACATGTTTGTGCAGTATACCCCTGCCACTGATGTAAGCCCGAATTTGCAACACCCTATGCCACTCATGGTGTGACAGGTTTCTGTGCTGCGCAGGGCATTTCTCTGCATCTGGAAGTAAAGGGAAAGAGCAATTGTTGTCGCAGAGAGCAGCAACAGCAGTAGGGAGCAGCAGAAGGAAGTAGTGATCTTACTTCTTCCACACGACAACTAGCTACTAATCAGCAAGCGTGCGAGTGGCAGACGCTTTCCACTTGCAGTCTGAAAGTCTCCCGCACCAGATGCCTTTTAAACACCTTCCTTATTCGCCTGCCCGCAGCGCTCTCGCTTTCCACCGCCCGCGCGCTGACCGGCACTCTCTCTCAGACACACATGGTATTTCGGCCGGTTGTCAAGAACTCCGGAAAGCAGCTTCTGCCGAAGGAGGCTCGCCTCTTGCGGTTACCCTCTCCGAACTCCGGAATCGAGGCTTCTGCCTTTCTTGCTCTTAATGCAAGCGGAAAGCTTCTGCACTGTGTCTAGCGAGGAGAACGTGTGACAGGACAGCACATGTTTGTGCAGTATACCCCTGCCACTGATGTAAGCCCGAATTTGCAACACCCTATGCCACTCATGGTGTGACAGGTTTCTGTGCTGCGCAGGGCATTTCTCTGCATCTGGAAGTAAAGGGAAAGAGCAATTGTTGTCGCAGAGAGCAGCAACAGCAGTAGGGAGCAGCAGAAGGAAGTAGTGATCTTACTTCTTCCACACGACAACTAGCTGCTAATCAGCAAGCGTGCGAGTGGCAGACGCTTTCCACTTGCAGTCTGAAAGTCTCGCGCACCAGATGCCTTTTAAACACCTTCCTTATTCGCCTGCCTGCAGCGCTCTCGCTTTCCACCGCCCGCGCGCTGACCGGCACTCTCTCTCAGACACACATGGTATTTCGGCCGGTTGCCAAGAACTCCGGAAAGCAGCTTCTGCCGAAGGAGGCTCGCCTCTTGCGGTTACCCTCTCCGAACTCCGGAATCGAGGCTTCTGCCTTTCTTGTTCTTAATGCAAGCGGAAAGCTTCTGCACTGTGTCTAGCGAGGAGAACGTGTGACAGGACAGCACATGTTTGTGCAGTATACCCCTGCCACTGATGTAAGCCCGAATTTGCAACACCCTATGCCACTCATGGTGTGACAGGTTTCTGTGCTGCGCAGGGCATTTCTCTGCATCTGGAAGTAAAGGGAAAGAGCAATTGTTGTCGCAGAGAGCAGCAACAGCAGTAGGGAGCAGCAGAAGGAAGTAGTGATCTTACTTCTCCCACACGACAACTAGCTACTAATCAGCAAGCGTGCGAGTGGCAGACGCTTTCCACTTGCAGTCTGAAAGTCTCGCGCACCAGATGCCTTTTAAACACCTTCCTTATTCGCCTGCCCGCAGCGCTCTTGCTTTGCACCGCCCGCGCGCTGACCGGCACTCTCTCTCAGACACACATGGTATTTCGGCCGGTTGCCAAGAACTCCGGAAAGCAGCTTCTGCCGAAGGAGGCTCGCCTCTTGCGGTTACCCTCTCCGAACTCCGGAATCGAGGCTTCTGCCTTTCTTGCTCTTAATGCAAGCGGAAAGCTTCTGCACTGTGTCTAGCGAGGAGAACGTGTGACAGGACAGCACATGTTTGTGCAGTATACCCCTGCCACTGATGTAAGCCCGAATTTGCAACACCCTATGCCACTCATGGTGTGACAGGTTTCTGTGCTGCGCAGGGCATTTCTCTGCATCTGGAAGTAAAGGGAAAGAGCAATTGTTGTCGCAGAGAGCAGCAACAGCAGTAGGGAGCAGCAGAAGGAAGTAGTGATCTTACTTCTTCCACACGACAACTAGCTACTAATCAGCAAGCGTGCGAGTGGCAGACGCTTTCCACTTGCAGTCTGAAAGTCTCGCGCACCAGATGCCTTTTAAACACCTTCCTTATTCGCCTGCCCGCAGCGCTCTCGCTTTCCACCGCCCGCGCGCTGACCGGCACTCTCTCTCAGACACACATGGTATTTCGGCCGGTTGCCAAGAACTCCGGAAAGCAGCTTCTGCCGAAGGAGGCTCGCCTCTTGCGGTTACCCTCTCCGAACTCCGGAATCGAGGCTTCTGCCTTTCTTGCTCTTAATGCAAGCGGAAAGCTTCTGCACTGTGTCTAGCGAGGAGAACGTGTGACAGGACAGCACATGTTTGTGCAGTATACCCCTGCCACTGATGTAAGCCCGAATTTGCAACACCCTATGCCACTCATGGTGTGACAGGTTTCTGTGCTGCGCAGGGCATTTCTCTGCATCTGGAAGTAAAGGGACAGAGCAATTGTTGTCGCAGAGAGCAGCAACAGCAGTAGGGAGCAGCAGAAGGAAGTAGTGATCTTACTTCTTCCACACGACAACTAGCTACTAATCAGCAAGCGTGCGAGTGGCAGACGCTTTCCACTTGCAGTCTGAAAGTCTCGCGCACCAGATGCCTTTTAAACACCTTCCTTATTCGCCTGCCTGCAGCGCTCTCGCTTTCCACCGCCCGCGCGCTGACCGGCACTCTCTCTCAGACACACATGGTATTTCGGCCGGTTGCCAAGAACTCCGGAAAGCAGCTTCTGCCGAAGGAGGCTCGCCTCTTGCGGTTACCCTCTCCGAACTCCGGAATCGAGGCTTCTGCCTTTCTTGTTCTTAATGCAAGCGGAAAGCTTCTGCACTGTGTCTAGCGAGGAGAACGTGTGACAGGACAGCACATGTTTGTGCAGTATACCCCTGCCACTGATGTAAGCCCGAATTTGCAACACCCTATGCCACTCATGGTGTGACAGGTTTCTGTGCTGCGCAGGGCATTTCTCTGCATCTGGAAGTAAAGGGAAAGAGCAATTGTTGTCGCAGAGAGCAGCAACAGCAGTAGGGAGCAGCAGAAGGAAGTAGTGATCTTACTTCTTCCACACGACAACTAGCTACTAATCAGCAAGCGTGCGAGTGGCAGACGCTTTCCACTTGCAGTCTGAAAGTCTCGCGCACCAGATGCCTTTTAAACACCTTCCTTATTCGCCTGCCTGCAGCGCTCTGGCTTTGCACCGCCCGCGCGCTGACCGGCACTCTCTCTCAGACACACATGGTATTTCGGCCGGTTGCCAAGAACTCCGGAAAGCAGCTTCTGCCGAAGGAGGCTCGCCTCTTGCGGTTACCCTCTCCGAACTCCGGAATCGAGGCTTCTGCCTTTCTTGCTCTTAATGCAAGCGGAAAGCTTCTGCACTGTGTCTAGCGAGGAGAACGTGTGACAGGACAGCACATGTTTGTGCAGTATACCCCTGCCACTGATGTAAGCCCGAATTTGCAACACCCTATGCCACTCATGGTGTGACAGGTTTCTGTGCTGCGCAGGGCATTTCTCTGCATCTGGAAGTAAAGGGAAAGAGCAATTGTTGTCGCAGAGAGCAGCAACAGCAGTAGGGAGCAGCAGAAGGAAGTAGTGATCTTACTTCTTCCACACGACAACTAGCTACTAATCAGCAAGCGTGCGAGTGGCAGACGCTTTCCACTTGCAGTCTGAAAGTCTCGCGCACCAGATGCCTTTTAAACACCTTCCTTATTCGCCTGCCTGCAGCGCTCTCGCTTTCCACCGCCCGCGCGCTGACCGGCACTCTCTCTCAGACACACATGGTATTTCGGCCGGTTGCCAAGAACTCCGGAAAGCAGCTTCTGCCGAAGGAGGCTCGCCTCTTGCGGTTACCCTCTCCGAACTCCGGAATCGAGGCTTCTGCCTTTCTTGTTCTTAATGCAAGCGGAAAGCTTCTGCACTGTGTCTAGCGAGGAGAACGTGTGACAGGACAGCACATGTTTGTGCAGTATACCCCTGCCACTGATGTAAGCCCGAATTTGCAACACCCTATGCCACTCATGGTGTGACAGGTTTCTGTGCTGCGCAGGGCATTTCTCTGCATCTGGAAGTAAAGGGAAAGAGCAATTGTTGTCGCAGAGAGCAGCAACAGCAGTAGGGAGCAGCAGAAGGAAGTAGTGATCTTACTTCTTCCACACGACAACTAGCTACTAATCAGCAAGCGTGCGAGTGGCAGACGCTTTCCACTTGCAGTCTGAAAGTCTCCCGCACCAGATGCCTTTTAAACACCTTCCTTATTCGCCTGCCCGCAGCGCTCTCGCTTTCCACCGCCCGCGCGCTGACCGGCACTCTCTCTCAGACACACATGGTATTTCGGCCGGTTGCCAAGAACTCCGGAAAGCAGCTTCTGCCGAAGGAGGCTCGCCTCTTGCGGTTACCCTCTCCGAACTCCGGAATCGAGGCTTCTGCCTTTCTTGTTCTTAATGCAAGCGGAAAGCTTCTGCACTGTGTCTAGCGAGGAGAACGTGTGACAGGACAGCACATGTTTGTGCAGTATACCCCTGCCACTGATGTAAGCCCGAATTTGCAACTCCCTATGCCACTCATGGTGTGACAGGTTTCTGTGCTGCGCAGGGCATTTCTCTGCATCTGGAAGTAAAGGGAAAGAGCAATTGTTGTCGCAGAGAGCAGCAACAGCAGTAGGGAGCAGCAGAAGGAAGTAGTGATCTTACTTCTTCCACACGACAACTATCTACTAATCAGCAAGCGTGCGAGTGGCAGACGCTTTCCACTTGCAGTCTGAAAGTCTCGCGCACCAGATGCCTTTTAAACACCTTCCTTATTCGCCTGCCTGCAGCGCTCTCGCTTTCCACCGCCCGCGCGCTGACCGGCACTCTCTCTCAGACACACATGGTATTTCGGCCGGTTGCCAAGAACTCCGGAAAGCAGCTTCTGCCGAAGGAGGCTCGCCTCTTGCGGTTACCCTCTCCGAACTCCGGAATCGAGGCTTCTGCCTTTCTTGTTCTTAATGCAAGCGGAAAGCTTCTGCACTGTGTCTAGCGAGGAGAACGTGTGACAGGACAGCACATGTTTGTGCAGTATACCCCTGCCACTGATGTAAGCCCGAATTTGCAACACCCTATGCCACTCATGGTGTGACAGGTTTCTGTGCTGCGCAGGGCATTTCTCTGCATCTGGAAGTAAAGGGAAAGAGCAATTGTTGTCGCAGAGAGCAGCAACAGCAGTAGGGAGCAGCAGAAGGAAGTAGTGATCTTACTTCTTCCACACGACAACTAGCTACTAATCAGCAAGCGTGCGAGTGGCAGACGCTTTCCACTTGCAGTCTGAAAGTCTCGCGCACCAGATGCCTTTTAAACACCTTCCTTATTCGCCTGCCCGCAGCGCTCTCGCTTTCCACCGCCCGCGCGCTGACCGGCACTCTCTCTCAGACACACATGGTATTTCGGCCGGTTGCCAAGAACTCCGGAAAGCAGCTTCTGCCGAAGGAGGCTCGCCTCTTGCGGTTACCCTCTCCGAACTCCGGAATCGAGGCTTCTGCCTTTCTTGCTCTTAATGCAAGCGGAAAGCTTCTGCACTGTGTCTAGCGAGGAGAACGTGTGACAGGACAGCACATGTTTGTGCAGTATACCCCTGCCACTGATGTAAGCCCGAATTTGCAACACCCTATGCCACTCATGGTGTGACAGGTTTCTGTGCTGCGCAGGGCATTTCTCTGCATCTGGAAGTAAAGGGAAAGAGCAATTGTTGTCGCAGAGAGCAGCAACAGCAGTAGGGAGCAGCAGAAGGAAGTAGTGATCTTACTTCTTCCACACGACAACTAGCTACTAATCAGCAAGCGTGCGAGTGGCAGACGCTTTCCACTTGCAGTCTGAAAGTCTCGCGCACCAGATGCCTTTTAAACACCTTCCTTATTCGCCTGCCCTCAGCGCTCTCGTTTTCCACCGCCCGCGCGCTGACCGGCACTCTCTCTCAGACACACATGGTATTTCGGCCGGTTGCCAAGAACTCCGGAAAGCAGCTTCTGCCGAAGGAGGCTCGCCTCTTGCGGTTACCCTCTCCGAACTCCGGAATCGAGGCTTCTGCCTTTCTTGTTCTTAATGCAAGCGGAAAGCTTCTGCACTGTGTCTAGCGAGGAGAACGTGTGACAGGACAGCACATGTTTGTGCAGTATACCCCTGCCACTGATGTAAGCCCGAATTTGCAACACCCTATGCCACTCATGGTGTGACAGGTTTCTGTGCTGCGCAGGGCATTTCTCTGCATCTGGAAGTAAAGGGAAAGAGCAATTGTTGTCGCAGAGAGCAGCAACAGCAGTAGGGAGCAGCAGAAGGAAGTAGTGATCTTACTTCTTCCACACGACAACTAGCTGCTAATCAGCAAGCGTGCGAGTGGCAGACGCTTTCCACTTGCAGTCTGAAAGTCTCGCGCACCAGATGCCTTTTAAACACCTTCCTTATTCGCCTGCCCGCAGCGCTCTCGCTTTCCACCGCCCGCGCGCTGACCGGCACTCTCTCTCAGACACACATGGTATTTCGGCCGGTTGCCAAGAACTCCGGAAAGCAGCTTCTGCCGAAGGAGGCTCGCCTCTTGCGGTTACCCTCTCCGAACTCCGGAATCGAGGCTTCTGCCTTTCTTGTTCTTAATGCAAGCGGAAAGCTTCTGCACTGTGTCTAGCGAGGAGAACGTGTGACAGGACAGCACATGTTTGTGCAGTATACCCCTGCCACTGATGTAAGCCCGAATTTGCAACACCCTATGCCACTCATGGTGTGACAGGTTTCTGTGCTGCGCAGGGCATTTCTCTGCATCTGGAAGTAAAGGGAAAGAGCAATTGTTGTCGCAGAGAGCAGCAACAGCAGTAGGGAGCAGCAGAAGGAAGTAGTGATCTTACTTCTTCCACACGACAACTAGCTACTAATCAGCAAGCGTGCGAGTGGCAGACGCTTTCCACTTGCAGTCTGAAAGTCTCGCGCACCAGATGCCTTTTAAACACCTTCCTTATTCGCCTGCCTGCAGCGCTCTCGCTTTCCACCGCCCGCGCGCTGACCGGCACTCTCTCTCAGACACACATGGTATTTCGGCCGGTTGCCAAGAACTCCGGAAAGCAGCTTCTGCCGAAGGAGGCTCGCCTCTTGCGGTTACCCTCTCCGAACTCCGGAATCGAGGCTTCTGCCTTTCTTGTTCTTAATGCAAGCGGAAAGCTTCTGCACTGTGTCTAGCGAGGAGAACGTGTGACAGGACAGCACATGTTTGTGCAGTATACCCCTGCCACTGATGTAAGCCCGAATTTGCAACACCCTATGCCACTCATGGTGTGACAGGTTTCTGTGCTGCGCAGGGCATTTCTCTGCATCTGGAAGTAAAGGGAAAGAGCAATTGTTGTCGCAGAGAGCAGCAACAGCAGTAGGGAGCAGCAGAAGGAAGTAGTGATCTTACTTCTTCCACACGACAACTAGCTACTAATCAGCAAGCGTGCGAGTGGCAGACGCTTTCCACTTGCAGTCTGAAAGTCTCGCGCACCAGATGCCTTTTAAACACCTTCCTTATTCGCCTGCCCTCAGCGCTCTCGCTTTCCACCGCCCGCGCGCTGACCGGCACTCTCTCTCAGACACACATGGTATTTCGGCCGGTTGCCAAGAACTCCGGAAAGCAGCTTCTGCCGAAGGAGGCTCGCCTCTTGCGGTTACCCTCTCCGAACTCCGGAATCGAGGCTTCTGCCTTTCTTGTTCTTAATGCAAGCGGAAAGCTTCTGCACTGTGTCTAGCGAGGAGAACGTGTGACAGGACAGCACATGTTTGTGCAGTATACCCCTGCCACTGATGTAAGCCCGAATTTGCAACTCCCTATGCCACTCATGGTGTGACAGGTTTCTGTGCTGCGCAGGGCATTTCTCTGCATCTGGAAGTAAAGGGAAAGAGCAATTGTTGTCGCAGAGAGCAGCAACAGCAGTAGGGAGCAGCAGAAGGAAGTAGTGATCTTACTTCTTCCACACGACAACTATCTACTAATCAGCAAGCGTGCGAGTGGCAGACGCTTTCCACTTGCAGTCTGAAAGTCTCGCGCACCAGATGCCTTTTAAACACCTTCCTTATTCGCCTGCCTGCAGCGCTCTCGCTTTCCACCGCCCGCGCGCTGACCGGCACTCTCTCTCAGACACACATGGTATTTCGGCCGGTTGCCAAGAACTCCGGAAAGCAGCTTCTGCCGAAGGAGGCTCGCCTCTTGCGGTTACCCTCTCCGAACTCCGGAATCGAGGCTTCTGCCTTTCTTGTTCTTAATGCAAGCGGAAAGCTTCTGCACTGTGTCTAGCGAGGAGAACGTGTGACAGGACAGCACATGTTTGTGCAGTATACCCCTGCCACTGATGTAAGCCCGAATTTGCAACACCCTATGCCACTCATGGTGTGACAGGTTTCTGTGCTGCGCAGGGCATTTCTCTGCATCTGGAAGTAAAGGGAAAGAGCAATTGTTGTCGCAGAGAGCAGCAACAGCAGTAGGGAGCAGCAGAAGGAAGTAGTGATCTTACTTCTTCCACACGACAACTAGCTACTAATCAGCAAGCGTGCGAGTGGCAGACGCTTTCCACTTGCAGTCTGAAAGTCTCCCGCACCAGATGCCTTTTAAACACCTTCCTTATTCGCCTGCCCGCAGCGCTCTCGCTTTCCACCGCCCGCGCGCTGACCGGCACTCTCTCTCAGACACACATGGTATTTCGGCCGGTTGTCAAGAACTCCGGAAAGCAGCTTCTGCCGAAGGAGGCTCGCCTCTTGCGGTTACCCTCTCCGAACTCCGGAATCGAGGCTTCTGCCTTTCTTGCTCTTAATGCAAGCGGAAAGCTTCTGCACTGTGTCTAGCGAGGAGAACGTGTGACAGGACAGCACATGTTTGTGCAGTATACCCCTGCCACTGATGTAAGCCCGAATTTGCAACACCCTATGCCACTCATGGTGTGACAGGTTTCTGTGCTGCGCAGGGCATTTCTCTGCATCTGGAAGTAAAGGGAAAGAGCAATTGTTGTCGCAGAGAGCAGCAACAGCAGTAGGGAGCAGCAGAAGGAAGTAGTGATCTTACTTCTTCCACACGACAACTAGCTGCTAATCAGCAAGCGTGCGAGTGGCAGACGCTTTCCACTTGCAGTCTGAAAGTCTCGCGCACCAGATGCCTTTTAAACACCTTCCTTATTCGCCTGCCTGCAGCGCTCTCGCTTTCCACCGCCCGCGCGCTGACCGGCACTCTCTCTCAGACACACATGGTATTTCGGCCGGTTGCCAAGAACTCCGGAAAGCAGCTTCTGCCGAAGGAGGCTCGCCTCTTGCGGTTACCCTCTCCGAACTCCGGAATCGAGGCTTCTGCCTTTCTTGTTCTTAATGCAAGCGGAAAGCTTCTGCACTGTGTCTAGCGAGGAGAACGTGTGACAGGACAGCACATGTTTGTGCAGTATACCCCTGCCACTGATGTAAGCCCGAATTTGCAACACCCTATGCCACTCATGGTGTGACAGGTTTCTGTGCTGCGCAGGGCATTTCTCTGCATCTGGAAGTAAAGGGAAAGAGCAATTGTTGTCGCAGAGAGCAGCAACAGCAGTAGGGAGCAGCAGAAGGAAGTAGTGATCTTACTTCTCCCACACGACAACTAGCTACTAATCAGCAAGCGTGCGAGTGGCAGACGCTTTCCACTTGCAGTCTGAAAGTCTCGCGCACCAGATGCCTTTTAAACACCTTCCTTATTCGCCTGCCCGCAGCGCTCTTGCTTTGCACCGCCCGCGCGCTGACCGGCACTCTCTCTCAGACACACATGGTATTTCGGCCGGTTGCCAAGAACTCCGGAAAGCAGCTTCTGCCGAAGGAGGCTCGCCTCTTGCGGTTACCCTCTCCGAACTCCGGAATCGAGGCTTCTGCCTTTCTTGCTCTTAATGCAAGCGGAAAGCTTCTGCACTGTGTCTAGCGAGGAGAACGTGTGACAGGACAGCACATGTTTGTGCAGTATACCCCTGCCACTGATGTAAGCCCGAATTTGCAACACCCTATGCCACTCATGGTGTGACAGGTTTCTGTGCTGCGCAGGGCATTTCTCTGCATCTGGAAGTAAAGGGAAAGAGCAATTGTTGTCGCAGAGAGCAGCAACAGCAGTAGGGAGCAGCAGAAGGAAGTAGTGATCTTACTTCTTCCACACGACAACTAGCTACTAATCAGCAAGCGTGCGAGTGGCAGACGCTTTCCACTTGCAGTCTGAAAGTCTCGCGCACCAGATGCCTTTTAAACACCTTCCTTATTCGCCTGCCCGCAGCGCTCTCGCTTTCCACCGCCCGCGCGCTGACCGGCACTCTCTCTCAGACACACATGGTATTTCGGCCGGTTGCCAAGAACTCCGGAAAGCAGCTTCTGCCGAAGGAGGCTCGCCTCTTGCGGTTACCCTCTCCGAACTCCGGAATCGAGGCTTCTGCCTTTCTTGCTCTTAATGCAAGCGGAAAGCTTCTGCACTGTGTCTAGCGAGGAGAACGTGTGACAGGACAGCACATGTTTGTGCAGTATACCCCTGCCACTGATGTAAGCCCGAATTTGCAACACCCTATGCCACTCATGGTGTGACAGGTTTCTGTGCTGCGCAGGGCATTTCTCTGCATCTGGAAGTAAAGGGACAGAGCAATTGTTGTCGCAGAGAGCAGCAACAGCAGTAGGGAGCAGCAGAAGGAAGTAGTGATCTTACTTCTTCCACACGACAACTAGCTACTAATCAGCAAGCGTGCGAGTGGCAGACGCTTTCCACTTGCAGTCTGAAAGTCTCGCGCACCAGATGCCTTTTAAACACCTTCCTTATTCGCCTGCCTGCAGCGCTCTCGCTTTCCACCGCCCGCGCGCTGACCGGCACTCTCTCTCAGACACACATGGTATTTCGGCCGGTTGCCAAGAACTCCGGAAAGCAGCTTCTGCCGAAGGAGGCTCGCCTCTTGCGGTTACCCTCTCCGAACTCCGGAATCGAGGCTTCTGCCTTTCTTGTTCTTAATGCAAGCGGAAAGCTTCTGCACTGTGTCTAGCGAGGAGAACGTGTGACAGGACAGCACATGTTTGTGCAGTATACCCCTGCCACTGATGTAAGCCCGAATTTGCAACACCCTATGCCACTCATGGTGTGACAGGTTTCTGTGCTGCGCAGGGCATTTCTCTGCATCTGGAAGTAAAGGGAAAGAGCAATTGTTGTCGCAGAGAGCAGCAACAGCAGTAGGGAGCAGCAGAAGGAAGTAGTGATCTTACTTCTTCCACACGACAACTAGCTACTAATCAGCAAGCGTGCGAGTGGCAGACGCTTTCCACTTGCAGTCTGAAAGTCTCGCGCACCAGATGCCTTTTAAACACCTTCCTTATTCGCCTGCCTGCAGCGCTCTTGCTTTGCACCGCCCGCGCGCTGACCGGCACTCTCTCTCAGACACACATGGTATTTCGGCCGGTTGCCAAGAACTCCGGAAAGCAGCTTCTGCCGAAGGAGGCTCGCCTCTTGCGGTTACCCTCTCCGAACTCCGGAATCGAGGCTTCTGCCTTTCTTGCTCTTAATGCAAGCGGAAAGCTTCTGCACTGTGTCTAGCGAGGAGAACGTGTGACAGGACAGCACATGTTTGTGCAGTATACCCCTGCCACTGATGTAAGCCCGAATTTGCAACACCCTATGCCACTCATGGTGTGACAGGTTTCTGTGCTGCGCAGGGCATTTCTCTGCATCTGGAAGTAAAGGGAAAGAGCAATTGTTGTCGCAGAGAGCAGCAACAGCAGTAGGGAGCAGCAGAAGGAAGTAGTGATCTTACTTCTTCCACACGACAACTAGCTACTAATCAGCAAGCGTGCGAGTGGCAGACGCTTTCCACTTGCAGTCTGAAAGTCTCGCGCACCAGATGCCTTTTAAACACCTTCCTTATTCGCCTGCCTGCAGCGCTCTCGCTTTCCACCGCCCGCGCGCTGACCGGCACTCTCTCTCAGACACACATGGTATTTCGGCCGGTTGCCAAGAACTCCGGAAAGCAGCTTCTGCCGAAGGAGGCTCGCCTCTTGCGGTTACCCTCTCCGAACTCCGGAATCGAGGCTTCTGCCTTTCTTGCTCTTAATGCAAGCGGAAAGCTTCTGCACTGTGTCTAGCGAGGAGAACGTGTGACAGGACAGCACATGTTTGTGCAGTATACCCCTGCCACTGATGTAAGCCCGAATTTGCAACACCCTATGCCACTCATGGTGTGACAGGTTTCTGTGCTGCGCAGGGCATTTCTCTGCATCTGGAAGTAAAGGGAAAGAGCAATTGTTGTCGCAGAGAGCAGCAACAGCAGTAGGGAGCAGCAGAAGGAAGTAGTGATCTTACTTCTTCCACACGACAACTAGCTACTAATCAGCAAGCGTGCGAGTGGCAGACGCTTTCCACTTGCAGTCTGAAAGTCTCGCGCACCAGATGCCTTTTAAACACCTTCCTTATTCGCCTGCCTGCAGCGCTCTCGCTTTCCACCGCCCGCGCGCTGACCGGCACTCTCTCTCAGACACACATGGTATTTCGGCCGGTTGCCAAGAACTCCGGAAAGCAGCTTCTGCCGAAGGAGGCTCGCCTCTTGCGGTTACCCTCTCCGAACTCCGGAATCGAGGCTTCTGCCTTTCTTGTTCTTAATGCAAGCGGAAAGCTTCTGCACTGTGTCTAGCGAGGAGAACGTGTGACAGGACAGCACATGTTTGTGCAGTATACCCCTGCCACTGATGTAAGCCCGAATTTGCAACACCCTATGCCACTCATGGTGTGACAGGTTTCTGTGCTGCGCAGGGCATTTCTCTGCATCTGGAAGTAAAGGGAAAGAGCAATTGTTGTCGCAGAGAGCAGCAACAGCAGTAGGGAGCAGCAGAAGGAAGTAGTGATCTTACTTCTTCCACACGACAACTAGCTACTAATCAGCAAGCGTGCGAGTGGCAGACGCTTTCCACTTGCAGTCTGAAAGTCTCCCGCACCAGATGCCTTTTAAACACCTTCCTTATTCGCCTGCCCGCAGCGCTCTCGCTTTCCACCGCCCGCGCGCTGACCGGCACTCTCTCTCAGACACACATGGTATTTCGGCCGGTTGCCAAGAACTCCGGAAAGCAGCTTCTGCCGAAGGAGGCTCGCCTCTTGCGGTTACCCTCTCCGAACTCCGGAATCGAGGCTTCTGCCTTTCTTGTTCTTAATGCAAGCGGAAAGCTTCTGCACTGTGTCTAGCGAGGAGAACGTGTGACAGGACAGCACATGTTTGTGCAGTATACCCCTGCCACTGATGTAAGCCCGAATTTGCAACTCCCTATGCCACTCATGGTGTGACAGGTTTCTGTGCTGCGCAGGGCATTTCTCTGCATCTGGAAGTAAAGGGAAAGAGCAATTGTTGTCGCAGAGAGCAGCAACAGCAGTAGGGAGCAGCAGAAGGAAGTAGTGATCTTACTTCTTCCACACGACAACTATCTACTAATCAGCAAGCGTGCGAGTGGCAGACGCTTTCCACTTGCAGTCTGAAAGTCTCGCGCACCAGATGCCTTTTAAACACCTTCCTTATTCGCCTGCCTGCAGCGCTCTCGCTTTCCACCGCCCGCGCGCTGACCGGCACTCTCTCTCAGACACACATGGTATTTCGGCCGGTTGCCAAGAACTCCGGAAAGCAGCTTCTGCCGAAGGAGGCTCGCCTCTTGCGGTTACCCTCTCCGAACTCCGGAATCGAGGCTTCTGCCTTTCTTGTTCTTAATGCAAGCGGAAAGCTTCTGCACTGTGTCTAGCGAGGAGAACGTGTGACAGGACAGCACATGTTTGTGCAGTATACCCCTGCCACTGATGTAAGCCCGAATTTGCAACACCCTATGCCACTCATGGTGTGACAGGTTTCTGTGCTGCGCAGGGCATTTCTCTGCATCTGGAAGTAAAGGGAAAGAGCAATTGTTGTCGCAGAGAGCAGCAACAGCAGTAGGGAGCAGCAGAAGGAAGTAGTGATCTTACTTCTTCCACACGACAACTAGCTACTAATCAGCAAGCGTGCGAGTGGCAGACGCTTTCCACTTGCAGTCTGAAAGTCTCGCGCACCAGATGCCTTTTAAACACCTTCCTTATTCGCCTGCCCGCAGCGCTCTCGCTTTCCACCGCCCGCGCGCTGACCGGCACTCTCTCTCAGACACACATGGTATTTCGGCCGGTTGCCAAGAACTCCGGAAAGCAGCTTCTGCCGAAGGAGGCTCGCCTCTTGCGGTTACCCTCTCCGAACTCCGGAATCGAGGCTTCTGCCTTTCTTGCTCTTAATGCAAGCGGAAAGCTTCTGCACTGTGTCTAGCGAGGAGAACGTGTGACAGGACAGCACATGTTTGTGCAGTATACCCCTGCCACTGATGTAAGCCCGAATTTGCAACACCCTATGCCACTCATGGTGTGACAGGTTTCTGTGCTGCGCAGGGCATTTCTCTGCATCTGGAAGTAAAGGGAAAGAGCAATTGTTGTCGCAGAGAGCAGCAACAGCAGTAGGGAGCAGCAGAAGGAAGTAGTGATCTTACTTCTTCCACACGACAACTAGCTACTAATCAGCAAGCGTGCGAGTGGCAGACGCTTTCCACTTGCAGTCTGAAAGTCTCGCGCACCAGATGCCTTTTAAACACCTTCCTTATTCGCCTGCCCTCAGCGCTCTCGTTTTCCACCGCCCGCGCGCTGACCGGCACTCTCTCTCAGACACACATGGTATTTCGGCCGGTTGCCAAGAACTCCGGAAAGCAGCTTCTGCCGAAGGAGGCTCGCCTCTTGCGGTTACCCTCTCCGAACTCCGGAATCGAGGCTTCTGCCTTTCTTGTTCTTAATGCAAGCGGAAAGCTTCTGCACTGTGTCTAGCGAGGAGAACGTGTGACAGGACAGCACATGTTTGTGCAGTATACCCCTGCCACTGATGTAAGCCCGAATTTGCAACACCCTATGCCACTCATGGTGTGACAGGTTTCTGTGCTGCGCAGGGCATTTCTCTGCATCTGGAAGTAAAGGGAAAGAGCAATTGTTGTCGCAGAGAGCAGCAACAGCAGTAGGGAGCAGCAGAAGGAAGTAGTGATCTTACTTCTTCCACACGACAACTAGCTGCTAATCAGCAAGCGTGCGAGTGGCAGACGCTTTCCACTTGCAGTCTGAAAGTCTCGCGCACCAGATGCCTTTTAAACACCTTCCTTATTCGCCTGCCCGCAGCGCTCTCGCTTTCCACCGCCCGCGCGCTGACCGGCACTCTCTCTCAGACACACATGGTATTTCGGCCGGTTGCCAAGAACTCCGGAAAGCAGCTTCTGCCGAAGGAGGCTCGCCTCTTGCGGTTACCCTCTCCGAACTCCGGAATCGAGGCTTCTGCCTTTCTTGTTCTTAATGCAAGCGGAAAGCTTCTGCACTGTGTCTAGCGAGGAGAACGTGTGACAGGACAGCACATGTTTGTGCAGTATACCCCTGCCACTGATGTAAGCCCGAATTTGCAACACCCTATGCCACTCATGGTGTGACAGGTTTCTGTGCTGCGCAGGGCATTTCTCTGCATCTGGAAGTAAAGGGAAAGAGCAATTGTTGTCGCAGAGAGCAGCAACAGCAGTAGGGAGCAGCAGAAGGAAGTAGTGATCTTACTTCTTCCACACGACAACTAGCTACTAATCAGCAAGCGTGCGAGTGGCAGACGCTTTCCACTTGCAGTCTGAAAGTCTCGCGCACCAGATGCCTTTTAAACACCTTCCTTATTCGCCTGCCTGCAGCGCTCTCGCTTTCCACCGCCCGCGCGCTGACCGGCACTCTCTCTCAGACACACATGGTATTTCGGCCGGTTGCCAAGAACTCCGGAA
The DNA here is from genome assembly GCF_971803275.1 of Cyanistes caeruleus. Classification (NCBI taxonomy): domain Eukaryota; kingdom Metazoa; phylum Chordata; class Aves; order Passeriformes; family Paridae; genus Cyanistes; species Cyanistes caeruleus. The sequence goes on from NW_028255948.1 coordinate 244,720, forward strand.
AGCAGCTTCTGCCGAAGGAGGCTCGCCTCTTGCGGTTACCCTCTCCGAACTCCGGAATCGAGGCTTCTGCCTTTCTTGTTCTTAATGCAAGCGGAAAGCTTCTGCACTGTGTCTAGCGAGGAGAACGTGTGACAGGACAGCACATGTTTGTGCAGTATACCCCTGCCACTGATGTAAGCCCGAATTTGCAACACCCTATGCCACTCATGGTGTGACAGGTTTCTGTGCTGCGCAGGGCATTTCTCTGCATCTGGAAGTAAAGGGAAAGAGCAATTGTTGTCGCAGAGAGCAGCAACAGCAGTAGGGAGCAGCAGAAGGAAGTAGTGATCTTACTTCTTCCACACGACAACTAGCTACTAATCAGCAAGCGTGCGAGTGGCAGACGCTTTCCACTTGCAGTCTGAAAGTCTCGCGCACCAGATGCCTTTTAAACACCTTCCTTATTCGCCTGCCCTCAGCGCTCTCGCTTTCCACCGCCCGCGCGCTGACCGGCACTCTCTCTCAGACACACATGGTATTTCGGCCGGTTGCCAAGAACTCCGGAAAGCAGCTTCTGCCGAAGGAGGCTCGCCTCTTGCGGTTACCCTCTCCGAACTCCGGAATCGAGGCTTCTGCCTTTCTTGTTCTTAATGCAAGCGGAAAGCTTCTGCACTGTGTCTAGCGAGGAGAACGTGTGACAGGACAGCACATGTTTGTGCAGTATACCCCTGCCACTGATGTAAGCCCGAATTTGCAACTCCCTATGCCACTCATGGTGTGACAGGTTTCTGTGCTGCGCAGGGCATTTCTCTGCATCTGGAAGTAAAGGGAAAGAGCAATTGTTGTCGCAGAGAGCAGCAACAGCAGTAGGGAGCAGCAGAAGGAAGTAGTGATCTTACTTCTTCCACACGACAACTATCTACTAATCAGCAAGCGTGCGAGTGGCAGACGCTTTCCACTTGCAGTCTGAAAGTCTCGCGCACCAGATGCCTTTTAAACACCTTCCTTATTCGCCTGCCTGCAGCGCTCTCGCTTTCCACCGCCCGCGCGCTGACCGGCACTCTCTCTCAGACACACATGGTATTTCGGCCGGTTGCCAAGAACTCCGGAAAGCAGCTTCTGCCGAAGGAGGCTCGCCTCTTGCGGTTACCCTCTCCGAACTCCGGAATCGAGGCTTCTGCCTTTCTTGTTCTTAATGCAAGCGGAAAGCTTCTGCACTGTGTCTAGCGAGGAGAACGTGTGACAGGACAGCACATGTTTGTGCAGTATACCCCTGCCACTGATGTAAGCCCGAATTTGCAACACCCTATGCCACTCATGGTGTGACAGGTTTCTGTGCTGCGCAGGGCATTTCTCTGCATCTGGAAGTAAAGGGAAAGAGCAATTGTTGTCGCAGAGAGCAGCAACAGCAGTAGGGAGCAGCAGAAGGAAGTAGTGATCTTACTTCTTCCACACGACAACTAGCTACTAATCAGCAAGCGTGCGAGTGGCAGACGCTTTCCACTTGCAGTCTGAAAGTCTCGCGCACCAGATGCCTTTTAAACACCTTCCTTATTCGCCTGCCCGCAGCGCTCTCGCTTTCCACCGCCCGCGCGCTGACCGGCACTCTCTCTCAGACACACATGGTATTTCGGCCGGTTGCCAAGAACTCCGGAAAGCAGCTTCTGCCGAAGGAGGCTCGCCTCTTGCGGTTACCCTCTCCGAACTCCGGAATCGAGGCTTCTGCCTTTCTTGCTCTTAATGCAAGCGGAAAGCTTCTGCACTGTGTCTAGCGAGGAGAACGTGTGACAGGACAGCACATGTTTGTGCAGTATACCCCTGCCACTGATGTAAGCCCGAATTTGCAACACCCTATGCCACTCATGGTGTGACAGGTTTCTGTGCTGCGCAGGGCATTTCTCTGCATCTGGAAGTAAAGGGAAAGAGCAATTGTTGTCGCAGAGAGCAGCAACAGCAGTAGGGAGCAGCAGAAGGAAGTAGTGATCTTACTTCTTCCACACGACAACTAGCTACTAATCAGCAAGCGTGCGAGTGGCAGACGCTTTCCACTTGCAGTCTGAAAGTCTCGCGCACCAGATGCCTTTTAAACACCTTCCTTATTCTCCTGCCCTCAGCGCTCTCGTTTTCCACCGCCCGCGCGCTGACCGGCACTCTCTCTCAGACACACATGGTATTTCGGCCGGTTGCCAAGAACTCCGGAAAGCAGCTTCTGCCGAAGGAGGCTCGCCTCTTGCGGTTACCCTCTCCGAACTCCGGAATCGAGGCTTCTGCCTTTCTTGTTCTTAATGCAAGCGGAAAGCTTCTGCACTGTGTCTAGCGAGGAGAACGTGTGACAGGACAGCACATGTTTGTGCAGTATACCCCTGCCACTGATGTAAGCCCGAATTTGCAACACCCTATGCCACTCATGGTGTGACAGGTTTCTGTGCTGCGCAGGGCATTTCTCTGCATCTGGAAGTAAAGGGAAAGAGCAATTGTTGTCGCAGAGAGCAGCAACAGCAGTAGGGAGCAGCAGAAGGAAGTAGTGATCTTACTTCTTCCACACGACAACTAGCTACTAATCAGCAAGCGTGCGAGTGGCAGACGCTTTCCACTTGCAGTCTGAAAGTCTCGCGCACCAGATGCCTTTTAAACACCTTCCTTATTCGCCTGCCTGCAGCGCTCTTGCTTTGCACCGCCCGCGCGCTGACCGGCACTCTCTCTCAGACACACATGGTATTTCGGCCGGTTGCCAAGAACTCCGGAAAGCAGCTTCTGCCGAAGGAGGCTCGCCTCTTGCGGTTACCCTCTCCGAACTCCGGAATCGAGGCTTCTGCCTTTCTTGCTCTTAATGCAAGCGGAAAGCTTCTGCACTGTGTCTAGCGAGGAGAACGTGTGACAGGACAGCACATGTTTGTGCAGTATACCCCTGCCACTGATGTAAGCCCGAATTTGCAACACCCTATGCCACTCATGGTGTGACAGGTTTCTGTGCTGCGCAGGGCATTTCTCTGCATCTGGAAGTAAAGGGAAAGAGCAATTGTTGTCGCAGAGAGCAGCAACAGCAGTAGGGAGCAGCAGAAGGAAGTAGTGATCTTACTTCTTCCACACGACAACTAGCTACTAATCAGCAAGCGTGCGAGTGGCAGACGCTTTCCACTTGCAGTCTGAAAGTCTCGCGCACCAGATGCCTTTTAAACACCTTCCTTATTCGCCTGCCTGCAGCGCTCTCGCTTTCCACCGCCCGCGCGCTGACCGGCACTCTCTCTCAGACACACATGGTATTTCGGCCGGTTGCCAAGAACTCCGGAAAGCAGCTTCTGCCGAAGGAGGCTCGCCTCTTGCGGTTACCCTCTCCGAACTCCGGAATCGAGGCTTCTGCCTTTCTTGCTCTTAATGCAAGCGGAAAGCTTCTGCACTGTGTCTAGCGAGGAGAACGTGTGACAGGACAGCACATGTTTGTGCAGTATACCCCTGCCACTGATGTAAGCCCGAATTTGCAACACCCTATGCCACTCATGGTGTGACAGGTTTCTGTGCTGCGCAGGGCATTTCTCTGCATCTGGAAGTAAAGGGAAAGAGCAATTGTTGTCGCAGAGAGCAGCAACAGCAGTAGGGAGCAGCAGAAGGAAGTAGTGATCTTACTTCTTCCACACGACAACTAGCTACTAATCAGCAAGCGTGCGAGTGGCAGACGCTTTCCACTTGCAGTCTGAAAGTCTCGCGCACCAGATGCCTTTTAAACACCTTCCTTATTCGCCTGCCTGCAGCGCTCTCGCTTTCCACCGCCCGCGCGCTGACCGGCACTCTCTCTCAGACACACATGGTATTTCGGCCGGTTGCCAAGAACTCCGGAAAGCAGCTTCTGCCGAAGGAGGCTCGCCTCTTGCGGTTACCCTCTCCGAACTCCGGAATCGAGGCTTCTGCCTTTCTTGCTCTTAATGCAAGCGGAAAGCTTCTGCACTGTGTCTAGCGAGGAGAACGTGTGACAGGACAGCACATGTTTGTGCAGTATACCCCTGCCACTGATGTAAGCCCGAATTTGCAACACCCTATGCCACTCATGGTGTGACAGGTTTCTGTGCTGCGCAGGGCATTTCTCTGCATCTGGAAGTAAAGGGAAAGAGCAATTGTTGTCGCAGAGAGCAGCAACAGCAGTAGGGAGCAGCAGAAGGAAGTAGTGATCTTACTTCTTCCACACGACAACTAGCTGCTAATCAGCAAGCGTGCGAGTGGCAGACGCTTTCCACTTGCAGTCTGAAAGTCTCGCGCACCAGATGCCTTTTAAACACCTTCCTTATTCGCCTGCCCGCAGCGCTCTCGCTTTCCACCGCCCGCGCGCTGACCGGCACTCTCTCTCAGACACACATGGTATTTCGGCCGGTTGCCAAGAACTCCGGAAAGCAGCTTCTGCCGAAGGAGGCTCGCCTCTTGCGGTTACCCTCTCCGAACTCCGGAATCGAGGCTTCTGCCTTTCTTGTTCTTAATGCAAGCGGAAAGCTTCTGCACTGTGTCTAGCGAGGAGAACGTGTGACAGGACAGCACATGTTTGTGCAGTATACCCCTGCCACTGATGTAAGCCCGAATTTGCAACACCCTATGCCACTCATGGTGTGACAGGTTTCTGTGCTGCGCAGGGCATTTCTCTGCATCTGGAAGTAAAGGGAAAGAGCAATTGTTGTCGCAGAGAGCAGCAACAGCAGTAGGGAGCAGCAGAAGGAAGTAGTGATCTTACTTCTTCCACACGACAACTAGCTACTAATCAGCAAGCGTGCGAGTGGCAGACGCTTTCCACTTGCAGTCTGAAAGTCTCGCGCACCAGATGCCTTTTAAACACCTTCCTTATTCGCCTGCCTGCAGCGCTCTTGCTTTGCACCGCCCGCGCGCTGACCGGCACTCTCTCTCAGACACACATGGTATTTCGGCCGGTTGCCAAGAACTCCGGAAAGCAGCTTCTGCCGAAGGAGGCTCGCCTCTTGCGGTTACCCTCTCCGAACTCCGGAATCGAGGCTTCTGCCTTTCTTGCTCTTAATGCAAGCGGAAAGCTTCTGCACTGTGTCTAGCGAGGAGAACGTGTGACAGGACAGCACATGTTTGTGCAGTATACCCCTGCCACTGATGTAAGCCCGAATTTGCAACACCCTATGCCACTCATGGTGTGACAGGTTTCTGTGCTGCGCAGGGCATTTCTCTGCATCTGGAAGTAAAGGGAAAGAGCAATTGTTGTCGCAGAGAGCAGCAACAGCAGTAGGGAGCAGCAGAAGGAAGTAGTGATCTTACTTCTTCCACACGACAACTAGCTACTAATCAGCAAGCGTGCGAGTGGCAGACGCTTTCCACTTGCAGTCTGAAAGTCTCGCGCACCAGATGCCTTTTAAACACCTTCCTTATTCGCCTGCCTGCAGCGCTCTCGCTTTCCACCGCCCGCGCGCTGACCGGCACTCTCTCTCAGACACACATGGTATTTCGGCCGGTTGCCAAGAACTCCGGAAAGCAGCTTCTGCCGAAGGAGGCTCGCCTCTTGCGGTTACCCTCTCCGAACTCCGGAATCGAGGCTTCTGCCTTTCTTGTTCTTAATGCAAGCGGAAAGCTTCTGCACTGTGTCTAGCGAGGAGAACGTGTGACAGGACAGCACATGTTTGTGCAGTATACCCCTGCCACTGATGTAAGCCCGAATTTGCAACTCCCTATACCACTCATGGTGTGACAGGTTTCTGTGCTGCGCAGGGCATTTCTCTGCATCTGGAAGTAAAGGGAAAGAGCAATTGTTGTCGCAGAGAGCAGCAACAGCAGTAGGGAGCAGCAGAAGGAAGTAGTGATCTTACTTCTTCCACACGACAACTAGCTACTAATCAGCAAGCGTGCGAGTGGCAGACGCTTTCCACTTGCAGTCTGAAAGTCTCGCGCACCAGATGCCTTTTAAACACCTTCCTTATTCGCCTGCCTGCAGCGCTCTCGCTTTCCACCGCCCGCGCGCTGACCGGCACTCTCTCTCAGACACACATGGTATTTCGGCCGGTTGCCAAGAACTCCGGAAAGCAGCTTCTGCCGAAGGAGGCTCGCCTCTTGCGGTTACCCTCTCCGAACTCCGGAATCGAGGCTTCTGCCTTTCTTGCTCTTAATGCAAGCGGAAAGCTTCTGCACTGTGTCTAGCGAGGAGAACGTGTGACAGGACAGCACATGTTTGTGCAGTATACCCCTGCCACTGATGTAAGCCCGAATTTGCAACACCCTATGCCACTCATGGTGTGACAGGTTTCTGTGCTGCGCAGGGCATTTCTCTGCATCTGGAAGTAAAGGGAAAGAGCAATTGTTGTCGCAGAGAGCAGCAACAGCAGTAGGGAGCAGCAGAAGGAAGTAGTGATCTTACTTCTTCCACACGACAACTAGCTACTAATCAGCAAGCGTGCGAGTGGCAGACGCTTTCCACTTGCAGTCTGAAAGTCTCGCGCACCAGATGCCTTTTAAACACCTTCCTTATTCGCCTGCCCTCAGCGCTCTCGTTTTCCACCGCCCGCGCGCTGACCGGCACTCTCTCTCAGACACACATGGTATTTCGGCCGGTTGCCAAGAACTCCGGAAAGCAGCTTCTGCCGAAGGAGGCTCGCCTCTTGCGGTTACCCTCTCCGAACTCCGGAATCGAGGCTTCTGCCTTTCTTGTTCTTAATGCAAGCGGAAAGCTTCTGCACTGTGTCTAGCGAGGAGAACGTGTGACAGGACAGCACATGTTTGTGCAGTATACCCCTGCCACTGATGTAAGCCCGAATTTGCAACACCCTATGCCACTCATGGTGTGACAGGTTTCTGTGCTGCGCAGGGCATTTCTCTGCATCTGGAAGTAAAGGGAAAGAGCAATTGTTGTCGCAGAGAGCAGCAACAGCAGTAGGGAGCAGCAGAAGGAAGTAGTGATCTTACTTCTTCCACACGACAACTAGCTGCTAATCAGCAAGCGTGCGAGTGGCAGACGCTTTCCACTTGCAGTCTGAAAGTCTCGCGCACCAGATGCCTTTTAAACACCTTCCTTATTCGCCTGCCCGCAGCGCTCTCGCTTTCCACCGCCCGCGCGCTGACCGGCACTCTCTCTCAGACACACATGGTATTTCGGCCGGTTGCCAAGAACTCCGGAAAGCAGCTTCTGCCGAAGGAGGCTCGCCTCTTGCGGTTACCCTCTCCGAACTCCGGAATCGAGGCTTCTGCCTTTCTTGTTCTTAATGCAAGCGGAAAGCTTCTGCACTGTGTCTAGCGAGGAGAACGTGTGACAGGACAGCACATGTTTGTGCAGTATACCCCTGCCACTGATGTAAGCCCGAATTTGCAACACCCTATGCCACTCATGGTGTGACAGGTTTCTGTGCTGCGCAGGGCATTTCTCTGCATCTGGAAGTAAAGGGAAAGAGCAATTGTTGTCGCAGAGAGCAGCAACAGCAGTAGGGAGCAGCAGAAGGAAGTAGTGATCTTACTTCTTCCACACGACAACTAGCTACTAATCAGCAAGCGTGCGAGTGGCAGACGCTTTCCACTTGCAGTCTGAAAGTCTCGCGCACCAGATGCCTTTTAAACACCTTCCTTATTCGCCTGCCCGCAGCGCTCTCTCTTTCCACCGCCCGCGCGCTGATCGGCACTCTCTCTCAGACACACATGGTATTTCGGCCGGTTGCCAAGAACTCCGGAAAGCAGCTTCTGCCGAAGGAGGCTCGCCTCTTGCGGTTACCCTCTCCGAACTCCGGAATCGAGGCTTCTGCCTTTCTTGTTCTTAATGCAAGCGGAAAGCTTCTGCACTGTGTCTAGCGAGGAGAACGTGTGACAGGACAGCACATGTTTGTGCAGTATACCCCTGCCACTGATGTAAGCCCGAATTTGCAACACCCTATGCCACTCATGGTGTGACAGGTTTCTGTGCTGCGCAGGGCATTTCTCTGCATCTGGAAGTAAAGGGAAAGAGCAATTGTTGTCGCAGAGAGCAGCAACAGCAGTAGGGAGCAGCAGAAGGAAGTAGTGATCTTACTTCTTCCACACGACAACTAGCTACTAATCAGCAAGCGTGCGAGTGGCAGACGCTTTCCACTTGCAGTCTGAAAGTCTCGCGCACCAGATGCCTTTTAAACACCTTCCTTATTCGCCTGCCTGCAGCGCTCTCGCTTTCCACCGCCCGCGCGCTGACCGGCACTCTCTCTCAGACACACATGGTATTTCGGCCGGTTGCCAAGAACTCCGGAAAGCAGCTTCTGCCGAAGGAGGCTCGCCTCTTGCGGTTACCCTCTCCGAACTCCGGAATCGAGGCTTCTGCCTTTCTTGCTCTTAATGCAAGCGGAAAGCTTCTGCACTGTGTCTAGCGAGGAGAACGTGTGACAGGACAGCACATGTTTGTGCAGTATACCCCTGCCACTGATGTAAGCCCGAATTTGCAACACCCTATGCCACTCATGGTGTGACAGGTTTCTGTGCTGCGCAGGGCATTTCTCTGCATCTGGAAGTAAAGGGAAAGAGCAATTGTTGTCGCAGAGAGCAGCAACAGCAGTAGGGAGCAGCAGAAGGAAGTAGTGATCTTACTTCTTCCACACGACAACTAGCTACTAATCAGCAAGCGTGCGAGTGGCAGACGCTTTCCACTTGCAGTCTGAAAGTCTCCCGCACCAGATGCCTTTTAAACACCTTCCTTATTCGCCTGCCCGCAGCGCTCTCGCTTTCCACCGCCCGCGCGCTGACCGGCACTCTCTCTCAGACACACATGGTATTTCGGCCGGTTGCCAAGAACTCCGGAAAGCAGCTTCTGCCGAAGGAGGCTCGCCTCTTGCGGTTACCCTCTCCGAACTCCGGAATCGAGGCTTCTGCCTTTCTTGCTCTTAATGCAAGCGGAAAGCTTCTGCACTGTGTCTAGCGAGGAGAACGTGTGACAGGACAGCACATGTTTGTGCAGTATACCCCTGCCACTGATGTAAGCCCGAATTTGCAACACCCTATGCCACTCATGGTGTGACAGGTTTCTGTGCTGCGCAGGGCATTTCTCTGCATCTGGAAGTAAAGGGAAAGAGCAATTGTTGTCGCAGAGAGCAGCAACAGCAGTAGGGAGCAGCAGAAGGAAGTAGTGATCTTACTTCTTCCACACGACAACTAGCTACTAATCAGCAAGCGTGCGAGTGGCAGACGCTTTCCACTTGCAGTCTGAAAGTCTCGCGCACCAGATGCCTTTTAAACACCTTCCTTATTCGCCTGCCCTCAGCGCTCTCGTTTTCCACCGCCCGCGCGCTGACCGGCACTCTCTCTCAGACACACATGGTATTTCGGCCGGTTGCCAAGAACTCCGGAAAGCAGCTTCTGCCGAAGGAGGCTCGCCTCTTGCGGTTACCCTCTCCGAACTCCGGAATCGAGGCTTCTGCCTTTCTTGTTCTTAATGCAAGCGGAAAGCTTCTGCACTGTGTCTAGCGAGGAGAACGTGTGACAGGACAGCACATGTTTGTGCAGTATACCCCTGCCACTGATGTAAGCCCGAATTTGCAACACCCTATGCCACTCATGGTGTGACAGGTTTCTGTGCTGCGCAGGGCATTTCTCTGCATCTGGAAGTAAAGGGAAAGAGCAATTGTTGTCGCAGAGAGCAGCAACAGCAGTAGGGAGCAGCAGAAGGAAGTAGTGATCTTACTTCTTCCACACGACAACTAGCTACTAATCAGCAAGCGTGCGAGTGGCAGACGCTTTCCACTTGCAGTCTGAAAGTCTCCCGCACCAGATGCCTTTTAAACACCTTCCTTATTCGCCTGCCCGCAGCGCTCTCGCTTTCCACCGCCCGCGCGCTGACCGGCACTCTCTCTCAGACACACATGGTATTTCGGCCGGTTGCCAAGAACTCCGGAAAGCAGCTTCTGCCGAAGGAGGCTCGCCTCTTGCGGTTACCCTCTCCGAACTCCGGAATCGAGGCTTCTGCCTTTCTTGTTCTTAATGCAAGCGGAAAGCTTCTGCACTGTGTCTAGCGAGGAGAACGTGTGACAGGACAGCACATGTTTGTGCAGTATACCCCTGCCACTGATGTAAGCCCGAATTTGCAACACCCTATGCCACTCATGGTGTGACAGGTTTCTGTGCTGCGCAGGGCATTTCTCTGCATCTGGAAGTAAAGGGAAAGAGCAATTGTTGTCGCAGAGAGCAGCAACAGCAGTAGGGAGCAGCAGAAGGAAGTAGTGATCTTACTTCTTCCACACGACAACTAGCTACTAATCAGCAAGCGTGCGAGTGGCAGACGCTTTCCACTTGCAGTCTGAAAGTCTCGCGCACCAGATGCCTTTTAAACACCTTCCTTATTCGCCTGCCCTCAGCGCTCTCGTTTTCCACCGCCCGCGCGCTGACCGGCACTCTCTCTCAGACACACATGGTATTTCGGCCGGTTGCCAAGAACTCCGGAAAGCAGCTTCTGCCGAAGGAGGCTCGCCTCTTGCGGTTACCCTCTCCGAACTCCGGAATCGAGGCTTCTGCCTTTCTTGTTCTTAATGCAAGCGGAAAGCTTCTGCACTGTGTCTAGCGAGGAGAACGTGTGACAGGACAGCACATGTTTGTGCAGTATACCCCTGCCACTGATGTAAGCCCGAATTTGCAACACCCTATGCCACTCATGGTGTGACAGGTTTCTGTGCTGCGCAGGGCATTTCTCTGCATCTGGAAGTAAAGGGAAAGAGCAATTGTTGTCGCAGAGAGCAGCAACAGCAGTAGGGAGCAGCAGAAGGAAGTAGTGATCTTACTTCTTCCACACGACAACTAGCTGCTAATCAGCAAGCGTGCGAGTGGCAGACGCTTTCCACTTGCAGTCTGAAAGTCTCGCGCACCAGATGCCTTTTAAACACCTTCCTTATTCGCCTGCCCGCAGCGCTCTCGCTTTCCACCGCCCGCGCGCTGATCGGCACTCTCTCTCAGACACACATGGTATTTCGGCCGGTTGCCAAGAACTCCGGAAAGCAGCTTCTGCCGAAGGAGGCTCGCCTCTTGCGGTTACCCTCTCCGAACTCCGGAATCGAGGCTTCTGCCTTTCTTGCTCTTAATGCAAGCGGAAAGCTTCTGCACTGTGTCTAGCGAGGAGAACGTGTGACAGGACAGCACATGTTTGTGCAGTATACCCCTGCCACTGATGTAAGCCCGAATTTGCAACACCCTATGCCACTCATGGTGTGACAGGTTTCTGTGCTGCGCAGGGCATTTCTCTGCATCTGGAAGTAAAGGGAAAGAGCAATTGTTGTCGCAGAGAGCAGCAACAGCAGTAGGGAGCAGCAGAAGGAAGTAGTGATCTTACTTCTTCCACACGACAACTAGCTACTAATCAGCAAGCGTGCGAGTGGCAGACGCTTTCCACTTGCAGTCTGAAAGTCTCGCGCACCAGATGCCTTTTAAACACCTTCCTTATTCGCCTGCCTGCAGCGCTCTCGCTTTCCACCGCCCGCGCGCTGACCGGCACTCTCTCTCAGACACACATGGTATTTCGGCCGGTTGCCAAGAACTCCGGAAAGCAGCTTCTGCCGAAGGAGGCTCGCCTCTTGCGGTTACCCTCTCCGAACTCCGGAATCGAGGCTTCTGCCTTTCTTGTTCTTAATGCAAGCGGAAAGCTTCTGCACTGTGTCTAGCGAGGAGAACGTGTGACAGGACAGCACATGTTTGTGCAGTATACCCCTGCCACTGATGTAAGCCCGAATTTGCAACACCCTATGCCACTCATGGTGTGACAGGTTTCTGTGCTGCGCAGGGCATTTCTCTGCATCTGGAAGTAAAGGGAAAGAGCAATTGTTGTCGCAGAGAGCAGCAACAGCAGTAGGGAGCAGCAGAAGGAAGTAGTGATCTTACTTCTTCCACACGACAACTAGCTACTAATCAGCAAGCGTGCGAGTGGCAGACGCTTTCCACTTGCAGTCTGAAAGTCTCGCGCACCAGATGCCTTTTAAACACCTTCCTTATTCGCCTGCCCTCAGCGCTCTCGTTTTCCACCGCCCGCGCGCTGACCGGCACTCTCTCTCAGACACACATGGTATTTCGGCCGGTTGCCAAGAACTCCGGAAAGCAGCTTCTGCCGAAGGAGGCTCGCCTCTTGCGGTTACCCTCTCCGAACTCCGGAATCGAGGCTTCTGCCTTTCTTGCTCTTAATGCAAGCGGAAAGCTTCTGCACTGTGTCTAGCGAGGAGAACGTGTGACAGGACAGCACATGTTTGTGCAGTATACCCCTGCCACTGATGTAAGCCCGAATTTGCAACACCCTATGCCACTCATGGTGTGACAGGTTTCTGTGCTGCGCAGGGCATTTCTCTGCATCTGGAAGTAAAGGGAAAGAGCAATTGTTGTCGCAGAGAGCAGCAACAGCAGTAGGGAGCAGCAGAAGGAAGTAGTGATCTTACTTCTTCCACACGACAACTAGCTGCTAATCAGCAAGCGTGCGAGTGGCAGACGCTTTCCACTTGCAGTCTGAAAGTCTCGCGCACCAGATGCCTTTTAAACACCTTCCTTATTCGCCTGCCCGCAGCGCTCTCGCTTTCCACCGCCCGCGCGCTGACCGGCACTCTCTCTCAGACACACATGGTATTTCGGCCGGTTGCCAAGAACTCCGGAAAGCAGCTTCTGCCGAAGGAGGCTCGCCTCTTGCGGTTACCCTCTCCGAACTCCGGAATCGAGGCTTCTGCCTTTCTTGTTCTTAATGCAAGCGGAAAGCTTCTGCACTGTGTCTAGCGAGGAGAACGTGTGACAGGACAGCACATGTTTGTGCAGTATACCCCTGCCACTGATGTAAGCCCGAATTTGCAACACCCTATGCCACTCATGGTGTGACAGGTTTCTGTGCTGCGCAGGGCATTTCTCTGCATCTGGAAGTAAAGGGAAAGAGCAATTGTTGTCGCAGAGAGCAGCAACAGCAGTAGGGAGCAGCAGAAGGAAGTAGTGATCTTACTTCTTCCACACGACAACTAGCTACTAATCAGCAAGCGTGCGAGTGGCAGACGCTTTCCACTTGCAGTCTGAAAGTCTCGCGCACCAGATGCCTTTTAAACACCTTCCTTATTCGCCTGCCTGCAGCGCTCTTGCTTTGCACCGCCCGCGCGCTGACCGGCACTCTCTCTCAGACACACATGGTATTTCGGCCGGTTGCCAAGAACTCCGGAAAGCAGCTTCTGCCGAAGGAGGCTCGCCTCTTGCGGTTACCCTCTCCGAACTCCGGAATCGAGGCTTCTGCCTTTCTTGCTCTTAATGCAAGCGGAAAGCTTCTGCACTGTGTCTAGCGAGGAGAACGTGTGACAGGACAGCACATGTTTGTGCAGTATACCCCTGCCACTGATGTAAGCCCGAATTTGCAACACCCTATGCCACTCATGGTGTGACAGGTTTCTGTGCTGCGCAGGGCATTTCTCTGCATCTGGAAGTAAAGGGAAAGAGCAATTGTTGTCGCAGAGAGCAGCAACAGCAGTAGGGAGCAGCAGAAGGAAGTAGTGATCTTACTTCTTCCACACGACAACTAGCTACTAATCAGCAAGCGTGCGAGTGGCAGACGCTTTCCACTTGCAGTCTGAAAGTCTCGCGCACCAGATGCCTTTTAAACACCTTCCTTATTCGCCTGCCTGCAGCGCTCTCGCTTTCCACCGCCCGCGCGCTGACCGGCACTCTCTCTCAGACACACATGGTATTTCGGCCGGTTGCCAAGAACTCCGGAAAGCAGCTTCTGCCGAAGGAGGCTCGCCTCTTGCGGTTACCCTCTCCGAACTCCGGAATCGAGGCTTCTGCCTTTCTTGTTCTTAATGCAAGCGGAAAGCTTCTGCACTGTGTCTAGCGAGGAGAACGTGTGACAGGACAGCACATGTTTGTGCAGTATACCCCTGCCACTGATGTAAGCCCGAATTTGCAACTCCCTATACCACTCATGGTGTGACAGGTTTCTGTGCTGCGCAGGGCATTTCTCTGCATCTGGAAGTAAAGGGAAAGAGCAATTGTTGTCGCAGAGAGCAGCAACAGCAGTAGGGAGCAGCAGAAGGAAGTAGTGATCTTACTTCTTCCACACGACAACTAGCTACTAATCAGCAAGCGTGCGAGTGGCAGACGCTTTCCACTTGCAGTCTGAAAGTCTCGCGCACCAGATGCCTTTTAAACACCTTCCTTATTCGCCTGCCTGCAGCGCTCTCGCTTTCCACCGCCCGCGCGCTGACCGGCACTCTCTCTCAGACACACATGGTATTTCGGCCGGTTGCCAAGAACTCCGGAAAGCAGCTTCTGCCGAAGGAGGCTCGCCTCTTGCGGTTACCCTCTCCGAACTCCGGAATCGAGGCTTCTGCCTTTCTTGTTCTTAATGCAAGCGGAAAGCTTCTGCACTGTGTCTAGCGAGGAGAACGTGTGACAGGACAGCACATGTTTGTGCAGTATACCCCTGCCACTGATGTAAGCCCGAATTTGCAACACCCTATGCCACTCATGGTGTGACAGGTTTCTGTGCTGCGCAGGGCATTTCTCTGCATCTGGAAGTAAAGGGAAAGAGCAATTGTTGTCGCAGAGAGCAGCAACAGCAGTAGGGAGCAGCAGAAGGAAGTAGTGATCTTACTTCTTCCACACGACAACTAGCTACTAATCAGCAAGCGTGCGAGTGGCAGACGCTTTCCACTTGCAGTCTGAAAGTCTCGCGCACCAGATGCCTTTTAAACACCTTCCTTATTCGCCTGCCCGCAGCGCTCTCGCTTTCCACCGCCCGCGCGCTGACCGGCACTCTCTCTCAGACACACATGGTATTTCGGCCGGTTGCCAAGAACTCCGGAAAGCAGCTTCTGCCGAAGGAGGCTCGCCTCTTGCGGTTACCCTCTCCGAACTCCGGAATCGAGGCTTCTGCCTTTCTTGCTCTTAATGCAAGCGGAAAGCTTCTGCACTGTGTCTAGCGAGGAGAACGTGTGACAGGACAGCACATGTTTGTGCAGTATACCCCTGCCACTGATGTAAGCCCGAATTTGCAACACCCTATGCCACTCATGGTGTGACAGGTTTCTGTGCTGCGCAGGGCATTTCTCTGCATCTGGAAGTAAAGGGAAAGAGCAATTGTTGTCGCAGAGAGCAGCAACAGCAGTAGGGAGCAGCAGAAGGAAGTAGTGATCTTACTTCTTCCACACGACAACTAGCTACTAATCAGCAAGCGTGCGAGTGGCAGACGCTTTCCACTTGCAGTCTGAAAGTCTCGCGCACCAGATGCCTTTTAAACACCTTCCTTATTCGCCTGCCCTCAGCGCTCTCGTTTTCCACCGCCCGCGCGCTGACCGGCACTCTCTCTCAGACACACATGGTATTTCGGCCGGTTGCCAAGAACTCCGGAAAGCAGCTTCTGCCGAAGGAGGCTCGCCTCTTGCGGTTACCCTCTCCGAACTCCGGAATCGAGGCTTCTGCCTTTCTTGTTCTTAATGCAAGCGGAAAGCTTCTGCACTGTGTCTAGCGAGGAGAACGTGTGACAGGACAGCACATGTTTGTGCAGTATACCCCTGCCACTGATGTAAGCCCGAATTTGCAACACCCTATGCCACTCATGGTGTGACAGGTTTCTGTGCTGCGCAGGGCATTTCTCTGCATCTGGAAGTAAAGGGAAAGAGCAATTGTTGTCGCAGAGAGCAGCAACAGCAGTAGGGAGCAGCAGAAGGAAGTAGTGATCTTACTTCTTCCACACGACAACTAGCTGCTAATCAGCAAGCGTGCGAGTGGCAGACGCTTTCCACTTGCAGTCTGAAAGTCTCGCGCACCAGATGCCTTTTAAACACCTTCCTTATTCGCCTGCCCGCAGCGCTCTCGCTTTCCACCGCCCGCGCGCTGACCGGCACTCTCTCTCAGACACACATGGTATTTCGGCCGGTTGCCAAGAACTCCGGAAAGCAGCTTCTGCCGAAGGAGGCTCGCCTCTTGCGGTTACCCTCTCCGAACTCCGGAATCGAGGCTTCTGCCTTTCTTGTTCTTAATGCAAGCGGAAAGCTTCTGCACTGTGTCTAGCGAGGAGAACGTGTGACAGGACAGCACATGTTTGTGCAGTATACCCCTGCCACTGATGTAAGCCCGAATTTGCAACACCCTATGCCACTCATGGTGTGACAGGTTTCTGTGCTGCGCAGGGCATTTCTCTGCATCTGGAAGTAAAGGGAAAGAGCAATTGTTGTCGCAGAGAGCAGCAACAGCAGTAGGGAGCAGCAGAAGGAAGTAGTGATCTTACTTCTTCCACACGACAACTAGCTACTAATCAGCAAGCGTGCGAGTGGCAGACGCTTTCCACTTGCAGTCTGAAAGTCTCGCGCACCAGATGCCTTTTAAACACCTTCCTTATTCGCCTGCCCGCAGCGCTCTCTCTTTCCACCGCCCGCGCGCTGATCGGCACTCTCTCTCAGACACACATGGTATTTCGGCCGGTTGCCAAGAACTCCGGAAAGCAGCTTCTGCCGAAGGAGGCTCGCCTCTTGCGGTTACCCTCTCCGAACTCCGGAATCGAGGCTTCTGCCTTTCTTGCTCTTAATGCAAGCGGAAAGCTTCTGCACTGTGTCTAGCGAGGAGAACGTGTGACAGGACAGCACATGTTTGTGCAGTATACCCCTGCCACTGATGTAAGCCCGAATTTGCAACACCCTATGCCACTCATGGTGTGACAGGTTTCTGTGCTGCGCAGGGCATTCCTCTGCATCTGGAAGTAAAGGGAAAGAGCAATTGTTGTCGCAGAGAGCAGCAACAGCAGTAGGGAGCAGCAGAAGGAAGTAGTGATCTTACTTCTCCCACACGACAACTAGCTACTAATCAGCAAGCGTGCGAGTGGCAGACGCTTTCCACTTGCAGTCTGAAAGTCTCGCGCACCAGATGCCTTTTAAACACCTTCCTTATTCGCCTGCCCGCAGCGCTCTTGCTTTGCACCGCCCGCGCGCTGACCGGCACTCTCTCTCAGACACACATGGTATTTCGGCCGGTTGCCAAGAACTCCGGAAAGCAGCTTCTGCCGAAGGAGGCTCGCCTCTTGCGGTTACCCTCTCCGAACTCCGGAATCGAGGCTTCTGCCTTTCTTGCTCTTAATGCAAGCGGAAAGCTTCTGCACTGTGTCTAGCGAGGAGAACGTGTGACAGGACAGCACATGTTTGTGCAGTATACCCCTGCCACTGATGTAAGCCCGAATTTGCAACACCCTATGCCACTCATGGTGTGACAGGTTTCTGTGCTGCGCAGGGCATTTCTCTGCATCTGGAAGTAAAGGGAAAGAGCAATTGTTGTCGCAGAGAGCAGCAACAGCAGTAGGGAGCAGCAGAAGGAAGTAGTGATCTTACTTCTTCCACACGACAACTAGCTACTAATCAGCAAGCGTGCGAGTGGCAGACGCTTTCCACTTGCAGTCTGAAAGTCTCGCGCACCAGATGCCTTTTAAACACCTTCCTTATTCGCCTGCCTGCAGCGCTCTCGCTTTCCACCGCCCGCGCGCTGACCGGCACTCTCTCTCAGACACACATGGTATTTCGGCCGGTTGCCAAGAACTCCGGAAAGCAGCTTCTGCCGAAGGAGGCTCGCCTCTTGCGGTTACCCTCTCCGAACTCCGGAATCGAGGCTTCTGCCTTTCTTGTTCTTAATGCAAGCGGAAAGCTTCTGCACTGTGTCTAGCGAGGAGAACGTGTGACAGGACAGCACATGTTTGTGCAGTATACCCCTGCCACTGATGTAAGCCCGAATTTGCAACACCCTATGCCACTCATGGTGTGACAGGTTTCTGTGCTGCGCAGGGCATTTCTCTGCATCTGGAAGTAAAGGGAAAGAGCAATTGTTGTCGCAGAGAGCAGCAACAGCAGTAGGGAGCAGCAGAAGGAAGTAGTGATCTTACTTCTTCCACACGACAACTAGCTACTAATCAGCAAGCGTGCGAGTGGCAGACGCTTTCCACTTGCAGTCTGAAAGTCTCCCGCACCAGATGCCTTTTAAACACCTTCCTTATTCGCCTGCCCGCAGCGCTCTCGCTTTCCACCGCCCGCGCGCTGACCGGCACTCTCTCTCAGACACACATGGTATTTCGGCCGGTTGCCAAGAACTCCGGAAAGCAGCTTCTGCCGAAGGAGGCTCGCCTCTTGCGGTTACCCTCTCCGAACTCCGGAATCGAGGCTTCTGCCTTTCTTGTTCTTAATGCAAGCGGAAAGCTTCTGCACTGTGTCTAGCGAGGAGAACGTGTGACAGGACAGCACATGTTTGTGCAGTATACCCCTGCCACTGATGTAAGCCCGAATTTGCAACACCCTATGCCACTCATGGTGTGACAGGTTTCTGTGCTGCGCAGGGCATTTCTCTGCATCTGGAAGTAAAGGGAAAGAGCAATTGTTGTCGCAGAGAGCAGCAACAGCAGTAGGGAGCAGCAGAAGGAAGTAGTGATCTTACTTCTTCCACACGACAACTAGCTACTAATCAGCAAGCGTGCGAGTGGCAGACGCTTTCCACTTGCAGTCTGAAAGTCTCGCGCACCAGATGCCTTTTAAACACCTTCCTTATTCGCCTGCCTGCAGCGCTCTCGCTTTCCACCGCCCGCGCGCTGACCGGCACTCTCTCTCAGACACACATGGTATTTCGGCCGGTTGCCAAGAACTCCGGAAAGCAGCTTCTGCCGAAGGAGGCTCGCCTCTTGCGGTTACCCTCTCCGAACTCCGGAATCGAGGCTTCTGCCTTTCTTGCTCTTAATGCAAGCGGAAAGCTTCTGCACTGTGTCTAGCGAGGAGAACGTGTGACAGGACAGCACATGTTTGTGCAGTATACCCCTGCCACTGATGTAAGCCCGAATTTGCAACACCCTATGCCACTCATGGTGTGACAGGTTTCTGTGCTGCGCAGGGCATTTCTCTGCATCTGGAAGTAAAGGGAAAGAGCAATTGTTGTCGCAGAGAGCAGCAACAGCAGTAGGGAGCAGCAGAAGGAAGTAGTGATCTTACTTCTTCCACACGACAACTAGCTACTAATCAGCAAGCGTGCGAGTGGCAGACGCTTTCCACTTGCAGTCTGAAAGTCTCGCGCACCAGATGCCTTTTAAACACCTTCCTTATTCGCCTGCCCGCAGCGCTCTCGCTTTCCACCGCCCGCGCGCTGACCGGCACTCTCTCTCAGACACACATGGTATTTCGGCCGGTTGCCAAGAACTCCGGAAAGCAGCTTCTGCCGAAGGAGGCTCGCCTCTTGCGGTTACCCTCTCCGAACTCCGGAATCGAGGCTTCTGCCTTTCTTGCTCTTAATGCAAGCGGAAAGCTTCTGCACTGTGTCTAGCGAGGAGAACGTGTGACAGGACAGCACATGTTTGTGCAGTATACCCCTGCCACTGATGTAAGCCCGAATTTGCAACACCCTATGCCACTCATGGTGTGACAGGTTTCTGTGCTGCGCAGGGCATTTCTCTGCATCTGGAAGTAAAGGGAAAGAGCAATTGTTGTCGCAGAGAGCAGCAACAGCAGTAGGGAGCAGCAGAAGGAAGTAGTGATCTTACTTCTTCCACACGACAACTAGCTACTAATCAGCAAGCGTGCGAGTGGCAGACGCTTTCCACTTGCAGTCTGAAAGTCTCCCGCACCAGATGCCTTTTAAACACCTTCCTTATTCGCCTGCCCTCAGCGCTCTCGTTTTCCACCGCCCGCGCGCTGACCGGCACTCTCTCTCAGACACACATGGTATTTCGGCCGGTTGCCAAGAACTCCGGAAAGCAGCTTCTGCCGAAGGAGGCTCGCCTCTTGCGGTTACCCTCTCCGAACTCCGGAATCGAGGCTTCTGCCTTTCTTGTTCTTAATGCAAGCGGAAAGCTTCTGCACTGTGTCTAGCGAGGAGAACGTGTGACAGGACAGCACATGTTTGTGCAGTATACCCCTGCCACTGATGTAAGCCCGAATTTGCAACACCCTATGCCACTCATGGTGTGACAGGTTTCTGTGCTGCGCAGGGCATTTCTCTGCATCTGGAAGTAAAGGGAAAGAGCAATTGTTGTCGCAGAGAGCAGCAACAGCAGTAGGGAGCAGCAGAAGGAAGTAGTGATCTTACTTCTTCCACACGACAACTAGCTACTAATCAGCAAGCGTGCGAGTGGCAGACGCTTTCCACTTGCAGTCTGAAAGTCTCCCGCACCAGATGCCTTTTAAACACCTTCCTTATTCGCCTGCCCGCAGCGCTCTCGCTTTCCACCGCCCGCGCGCTGACCGGCACTCTCTCTCAGACACACATGGTATTTCGGCCGGTTGCCAAGAACTCCGGAAAGCAGCTTCTGCCGAAGGAGGCTCGCCTCTTGCGGTTACCCTCTCCGAACTCCGGAATCGAGGCTTCTGCCTTTCTTGTTCTTAATGCAAGCGGAAAGCTTCTGCACTGTGTCTAGCGAGGAGAACGTGTGACAGGACAGCACATGTTTGTGCAGTATACCCCTGCCACTGATGTAAGCCCGAATTTGCAACACCCTATGCCACTCATGGTGTGACAGGTTTCTGTGCTGCGCAGGGCATTTCTCTGCATCTGGAAGTAAAGGGAAAGAGCAATTGTTGTCGCAGAGAGCAGCAACAGCAGTAGGGAGCAGCAGAAGGAAGTAGTGATCTTACTTCTTCCACACGACAACTAGCTACTAATCAGCAAGCGTGCGAGTGGCAGACGCTTTCCACTTGCAGTCTGAAAGTCTCGCGCACCAGATGCCTTTTAAACACCTTCCTTATTCGCCTGCCCTCAGCGCTCTCGTTTTCCACCGCCCGCGCGCTGACCGGCACTCTCTCTCAGACACACATGGTATTTCGGCCGGTTGCCAAGAACTCCGGAAAGCAGCTTCTGCCGAAGGAGGCTCGCCTCTTGCGGTTACCCTCTCCGAACTCCGGAATCGAGGCTTCTGCCTTTCTTGTTCTTAATGCAAGCGGAAAGCTTCTGCACTGTGTCTAGCGAGGAGAACGTGTGACAGGACAGCACATGTTTGTGCAGTATACCCCTGCCACTGATGTAAGCCCGAATTTGCAACACCCTATGCCACTCATGGTGTGACAGGTTTCTGTGCTGCGCAGGGCATTTCTCTGCATCTGGAAGTAAAGGGAAAGAGCAATTGTTGTCGCAGAGAGCAGCAACAGCAGTAGGGAGCAGCAGAAGGAAGTAGTGATCTTACTTCTTCCACACGACAACTAGCTGCTAATCAGCAAGCGTGCGAGTGGCAGACGCTTTCCACTTGCAGTCTGAAAGTCTCGCGCACCAGATGCCTTTTAAACACCTTCCTTATTCGCCTGCCCGCAGCGCTCTCTCTTTCCACCGCCCGCGCGCTGATCGGCACTCTCTCTCAGACACACATGGTATTTCGGCCGGTTGCCAAGAACTCCGGAAAGCAGCTTCTGCCGAAGGAGGCTCGCCTCTTGCGGTTACCCTCTCCGAACTCCGGAATCGAGGCTTCTGCCTTTCTTGCTCTTAATGCAAGCGGAAAGCTTCTGCACTGTGTCTAGCGAGGAGAACGTGTGACAGGACAGCACATGTTTGTGCAGTATACCCCTGCCACTGATGTAAGCCCGAATTTGCAACACCCTATGCCACTCATGGTGTGACAGGTTTCTGTGCTGCGCAGGGCATTTCTCTGCATCTGGAAGTAAAGGGAAAGAGCAATTGTTGTCGCAGAGAGCAGCAACAGCAGTAGGGAGCAGCAGAAGGAAGTAGTGATCTTACTTCTCCCACACGACAACTAGCTACTAATCAGCAAGCGTGCGAGTGGCAGACGCTTTCCACTTGCAGTCTGAAAGTCTCGCGCACCAGATGCCTTTTAAACACCTTCCTTATTCGCCTGCCCGCAGCGCTCTTGCTTTGCACCGCCCGCGCGCTGACCGGCACTCTCTCTCAGACACACATGGTATTTCGGCCGGTTGCCAAGAACTCCGGAAAGCAGCTTCTGCCGAAGGAGGCTCGCCTCTTGCGGTTACCCTCTCCGAACTCCGGAATCGAGGCTTCTGCCTTTCTTGCTCTTAATGCAAGCGGAAAGCTTCTGCACTGTGTCTAGCGAGGAGAACGTGTGACAGGACAGCACATGTTTGTGCAGTATACCCCTGCCACTGATGTAAGCCCGAATTTGCAACACCCTATGCCACTCATGGTGTGACAGGTTTCTGTGCTGCGCAGGGCATTTCTCTGCATCTGGAAGTAAAGGGAAAGAGCAATTGTTGTCGCAGAGAGCAGCAACAGCAGTAGGGAGCAGCAGAAGGAAGTAGTGATCTTACTTCTTCCACACGACAACTAGCTACTAATCAGCAAGCGTGCGAGTGGCAGACGCTTTCCACTTGCAGTCTGAAAGTCTCGCGCACCAGATGCCTTTTAAACACCTTCCTTATTCGCCTGCCTGCAGCGCTCTCGCTTTCCACCGCCCGCGCGCTGACCGGCACTCTCTCTCAGACACACATGGTATTTCGGCCGGTTGCCAAGAACTCCGGAAAGCAGCTTCTGCCGAAGGAGGCTCGCCTCTTGCGGTTACCCTCTCCGAACTCCGGAATCGAGGCTTCTGCCTTTCTTGTTCTTAATGCAAGCGGAAAGCTTCTGCACTGTGTCTAGCGAGGAGAACGTGTGACAGGACAGCACATGTTTGTGCAGTATACCCCTGCCACTGATGTAAGCCCGAATTTGCAACACCCTATGCCACTCATGGTGTGACAGGTTTCTGTGCTGCGCAGGGCATTTCTCTGCATCTGGAAGTAAAGGGAAAGAGCAATTGTTGTCGCAGAGAGCAGCAACAGCAGTAGGGAGCAGCAGAAGGAAGTAGTGATCTTACTTCTTCCACACGACAACTAGCTGCTAATCAGCAAGCGTGCGAGTGGCAGACGCTTTCCACTTGCAGTCTGAAAGTCTCGCGCACCAGATGCCTTTTAAACACCTTCCTTATTCGCCTGCCTGCAGCGCTCTCGCTTTCCACCGCCCGCGCGCTGACCGGCACTCTCTCTCAGACACACATGGTATTTCGGCCGGTTGCCAAGAACTCCGGAAAGCAGCTTCTGCCGAAGGAGGCTCGCCTCTTGCGGTTACCCTCTCCGAACTCCGGAATCGAGGCTTCTGCCTTTCTTGCTCTTAATGCAAGCGGAAAGCTTCTGCACTGTGTCTAGCGAGGAGAACGTGTGACAGGACAGCACATGTTTGTGCAGTATACCCCTGCCACTGATGTAAGCCCGAATTTGCAACACCCTATGCCACTCATGGTGTGACAGGTTTCTGTGCTGCGCAGGGCATTTCTCTGCATCTGGAAGTAAAGGGAAAGAGCAATTGTTGTCGCAGAGAGCAGCAACAGCAGTAGGGAGCAGCAGAAGGAAGTAGTGATCTTACTTCTTCCACACGACAACTAGCTACTAATCAGCAAGCGTGCGAGTGGCAGACGCTTTCCACTTGCAGTCTGAAAGTCTCCCGCACCAGATGCCTTTTAAACACCTTCCTTATTCGCCTGCCCGCAGCGCTCTCGCTTTCCACCGCCCGCGCGCTGACCGGCACTCTCTCTCAGACACACATGGTATTTCGGCCGGTTGCCAAGAACTCCGGAAAGCAGCTTCTGCCGAAGGAGGCTCGCCTCTTGCGGTTACCCTCTCCGAACTCCGGAATCGAGGCTTCTGCCTTTCTTGCTCTTAATGCAAGCGGAAAGCTTCTGCACTGTGTCTAGCGAGGAGAACGTGTGACAGGACAGCACATGTTTGTGCAGTATACCCCTGCCACTGATGTAAGCCCGAATTTGCAACACCCTATGCCACTCATGGTGTGACAGGTTTCTGTGCTGCGCAGGGCATTTCTCTGCATCTGGAAGTAAAGGGAAAGAGCAATTGTTGTCGCAGAGAGCAGCAACAGCAGTAGGGAGCAGCAGAAGGAAGTAGTGATCTTACTTCTTCCACACGACAACTAGCTACTAATCAGCAAGCGTGCGAGTGGCAGACGCTTTCCACTTGCAGTCTGAAAGTCTCGCGCACCAGATGCCTTTTAAACACCTTCCTTATTCGCCTGCCTGCAGCGCTCTCGCTTTCCACCGCCCGCGCGCTGACCGGCACTCTCTCTCAGACACACATGGTATTTCGGCCGGTTGCCAAGAACTCCGGAAAGCAGCTTCTGCCGAAGGAGGCTCGCCTCTTGCGGTTACCCTCTCCGAACTCCGGAATCGAGGCTTCTGCCTTTCTTGCTCTTAATGCAAGCGGAAAGCTTCTGCACTGTGTCTAGCGAGGAGAACGTGTGACAGGACAGCACATGTTTGTGCAGTATACCCCTGCCACTGATGTAAGCCCGAATTTGCAACACCCTATGCCACTCATGGTGTGACAGGTTTCTGTGCTGCGCAGGGCATTTCTCTGCATCTGGAAGTAAAGGGAAAGAGCAATTGTTGTCGCAGAGAGCAGCAACAGCAGTAGGGAGCAGCAGAAGGAAGTAGTGATCTTACTTCTTCCACACGACAACTAGCTACTAATCAGCAAGCGTGCGAGTGGCAGACGCTTTCCACTTGCAGTCTGAAAGTCTCGCGCACCAGATGCCTTTTAAACACCTTCCTTATTCGCCTGCCTGCAGCGCTCTTGCTTTGCACCGCCCGCGCGCTGACCGGCACTCTCTCTCAGACACACATGGTATTTCGGCCGGTTGCCAAGAACTCCGGAAAGCAGCTTCTGCCGAAGGAGGCTCGCCTCTTGCGGTTACCCTCTCCGAACTCCGGAATCGAGGCTTCTGCCTTTCTTGCTCTTAATGCAAGCGGAAAGCTTCTGCACTGTGTCTAGCGAGGAGAACGTGTGACAGGACAGCACATGTTTGTGCAGTATACCCCTGCCACTGATGTAAGCCCGAATTTGCAACACCCTATGCCACTCATGGTGTGACAGGTTTCTGTGCTGCGCAGGGCATTTCTCTGCATCTGGAAGTAAAGGGAAAGAGCAATTGTTGTCGCAGAGAGCAGCAACAGCAGTAGGGAGCAGCAGAAGGAAGTAGTGATCTTACTTCTTCCACACGACAACTAGCTGCTAATCAGCAAGCGTGCGAGTGGCAGACGCTTTCCACTTGCAGTCTGAAAGTCTCGCGCACCAGATGCCTTTTAAACACCTTCCTTATTCGCCTGCCTGCAGCGCTCTCGCTTTCCACCGCCCGCGCGCTGACCGGCACTCTCTCTCAGACACACATGGTATTTCGGCCGGTTGCCAAGAACTCCGGAAAGCAGCTTCTGCCGAAGGAGGCTCGCCTCTTGCGGTTACCCTCTCCGAACTCCGGAATCGAGGCTTCTGCCTTTCTTGTTCTTAATGCAAGCGGAAAGCTTCTGCACTGTGTCTAGCGAGGAGAACGTGTGACAGGACAGCACATGTTTGTGCAGTATACCCCTGCCACTGATGTAAGCCCGAATTTGCAACACCCTATGCCACTCATGGTGTGACAGGTTTCTGTGCTGCGCAGGGCATTTCTCTGCATCTGGAAGTAAAGGGAAAGAGCAATTGTTGTCGCAGAGAGCAGCAACAGCAGTAGGGAGCAGCAGAAGGAAGTAGTGATCTTACTTCTTCCACACGACAACTAGCTACTAATCAGCAAGCGTGCGAGTGGCAGACGCTTTCCACTTGCAGTCTGAAAGTCTCGCGCACCAGATGCCTTTTAAACACCTTCCTTATTCGCCTGCCTGCAGCGCTCTCGCTTTCCACCGCCCGCGCGCTGACCGGCACTCTCTCTCAGACACACATGGTATTTCGGCCGGTTGCCAAGAACTCCGGAAAGCAGCTTCTGCCGAAGGAGGCTCGCCTCTTGCGGTTACCCTCTCCGAACTCCGGAATCGAGGCTTCTGCCTTTCTTGTTCTTAATGCAAGCGGAAAGCTTCTGCACTGTGTCTAGCGAGGAGAACGTGTGACAGGACAGCACATGTTTGTGCAGTATACCCCTGCCACTGATGTAAGCCCGAATTTGCAACACCCTATGCCACTCATGGTGTGACAGGTTTCTGTGCTGCGCAGGGCATTTCTCTGCATCTGGAAGTAAAGGGAAAGAGCAATTGTTGTCGCAGAGAGCAGCAACAGCAGTAGGGAGCAGCAGAAGGAAGTAGTGATCTTACTTCTCCCACACGACAACTAGCTACTAATCAGCAAGCGTGCGAGTGGCAGACGCTTTCCACTTGCAGTCTGAAAGTCTCGCGCACCAGATGCCTTTTAAACACCTTCCTTATTCGCCTGCCCGCAGCGCTCTCGCTTTCCACCGCCCGCGCGCTGACCGGCACTCTCTCTCAGACACACATGGTATTTCGGCCGGTTGCCAAGAACTCCGGAAAGCAGCTTCTGCCGAAGGAGGCTCGCCTCTTGCGGTTACCCTCTCCGAACTCCGGAATCGAGGCTTCTGCCTTTCTTGCTCTTAATGCAAGCGGAAAGCTTCTGCACTGTGTCTAGCGAGGAGAACGTGTGACAGGACAGCACATGTTTGTGCAGTATACCCCTGCCACTGATGTAAGCCCGAATTTGCAACACCCTATGCCACTCATGGTGTGACAGGTTTCTGTGCTGCGCAGGGCATTTCTCTGCATCTGGAAGTAAAGGGAAAGAGCAATTGTTGTCGCAGAGAGCAGCAACAGCAGTAGGGAGCAGCAGAAGGAAGTAGTGATCTTACTTCTTCCACACGACAACTAGCTACTAATCAGCAAGCGTGCGAGTGGCAGACGCTTTCCACTTGCAGTCTGAAAGTCTCGCGCACCAGATGCCTTTTAAACACCTTCCTTATTCGCCTGCCTGCAGCGCTCTCGCTTTCCACCGCCCGCGCGCTGACCGGCACTCTCTCTCAGACACACATGGTATTTCGGCCGGTTGCCAAGAACTCCGGAAAGCAGCTTCTGCCGAAGGAGGCTCGCCTCTTGCGGTTACCCTCTCCGAACTCCGGAATCGAGGCTTCTGCCTTTCTTGTTCTTAATGCAAGCGGAAAGCTTCTGCACTGTGTCTAGCGAGGAGAACGTGTGACAGGACAGCACATGTTTGTGCAGTATACCCCTGCCACTGATGTAAGCCCGAATTTGCAACACCCTATGCCACTCATGGTGTGACAGGTTTCTGTGCTGCGCAGGGCATTTCTCTGCATCTGGAAGTAAAGGGAAAGAGCAATTGTTGTCGCAGAGAGCAGCAACAGCAGTAGGGAGCAGCAGAAGGAAGTAGTGATCTTACTTCTTCCACACGACAACTAGCTGCTAATCAGCAAGCGTGCGAGTGGCAGACGCTTTCCACTTGCAGTCTGAAAGTCTCGCGCACCAGATGCCTTTTAAACACCTTCCTTATTCGCCTGCCTGCAGCGCTCTCGCTTTCCACCGCCCGCGCGCTGACCGGCACTCTCTCTCAGACACACATGGTATTTCGGCCGGTTGCCAAGAACTCCGGAAAGCAGCTTCTGCCGAAGGAGGCTCGCCTCTTGCGGTTACCCTCTCCGAACTCCGGAATCGAGGCTTCTGCCTTTCTTGCTCTTAATGCAAGCGGAAAGCTTCTGCACTGTGTCTAGCGAGGAGAACGTGTGACAGGACAGCACATGTTTGTGCAGTATACCCCTGCCACTGATGTAAGCCCGAATTTGCAACACCCTATGCCACTCATGGTGTGACAGGTTTCTGTGCTGCGCAGGGCATTTCTCTGCATCTGGAAGTAAAGGGAAAGAGCAATTGTTGTCGCAGAGAGCAGCAACAGCAGTAGGGAGCAGCAGAAGGAAGTAGTGATCTTACTTCTTCCACACGACAACTAGCTACTAATCAGCAAGCGTGCGAGTGGCAGACGCTTTCCACTTGCAGTCTGAAAGTCTCGCGCACCAGATGCCTTTTAAACACCTTCCTTATTCGCCTGCCTGCAGCGCTCTTGCTTTGCACCGCCCGCGCGCTGACCGGCACTCTCTCTCAGACACACATGGTATTTCGGCCGGTTGCCAAGAACTCCGGAAAGCAGCTTCTGCCGAAGGAGGCTCGCCTCTTGCGGTTACCCTCTCCGAACTCCGGAATCGAGGCTTCTGCCTTTCTTGCTCTTAATGCAAGCGGAAAGCTTCTGCACTGTGTCTAGCGAGGAGAACGTGTGACAGGACAGCACATGTTTGTGCAGTATACCCCTGCCACTGATGTAAGCCCGAATTTGCAACACCCTATGCCACTCATGGTGTGACAGGTTTCTGTGCTGCGCAGGGCATTTCTCTGCATCTGGAAGTAAAGGGAAAGAGCAATTGTTGTCGCAGAGAGCAGCAACAGCAGTAGGGAGCAGCAGAAGGAAGTAGTGATCTTACTTCTTCCACACGACAACTAGCTACTAATCAGCAAGCGTGCGAGTGGCAGACGCTTTCCACTTGCAGTCTGAAAGTCTCGCGCACCAGATGCCTTTTAAACACCTTCCTTATTCGCCTGCCTGCAGCGCTCTCGCTTTCCACCGCCCGCGCGCTGACCGGCACTCTCTCTCAGACACACATGGTATTTCGGCCGGTTGCCAAGAACTCCGGAAAGCAGCTTCTGCCGAAGGAGGCTCGCCTCTTGCGGTTACCCTCTCCGAACTCCGGAATCGAGGCTTCTGCCTTTCTTGTTCTTAATGCAAGCGGAAAGCTTCTGCACTGTGTCTAGCGAGGAGAACGTGTGACAGGACAGCACATGTTTGTGCAGTATACCCCTGCCACTGATGTAAGCCCGAATTTGCAACACCCTATGCCACTCATGGTGTGACAGGTTTCTGTGCTGCGCAGGGCATTTCTCTGCATCTGGAAGTAAAGGGAAAGAGCAATTGTTGTCGCAGAGAGCAGCAACAGCAGTAGGGAGCAGCAGAAGGAAGTAGTGATCTTACTTCTCCCACACGACAACTAGCTACTAATCAGCAAGCGTGCGAGTGGCAGACGCTTTCCACTTGCAGTCTGAAAGTCTCGCGCACCAGATGCCTTTTAAACACCTTCCTTATTCGCCTGCCCGCAGCGCTCTCGCTTTCCACCGCCCGCGCGCTGACCGGCACTCTCTCTCAGACACACATGGTATTTCGGCCGGTTGCCAAGAACTCCGGAAAGCAGCTTCTGCCGAAGGAGGCTCGCCTCTTGCGGTTACCCTCTCCGAACTCCGGAATCGAGGCTTCTGCCTTTCTTGCTCTTAATGCAAGCGGAAAGCTTCTGCACTGTGTCTAGCGAGGAGAACGTGTGACAGGACAGCACATGTTTGTGCAGTATACCCCTGCCACTGATGTAAGCCCGAATTTGCAACACCCTATGCCACTCATGGTGTGACAGGTTTCTGTGCTGCGCAGGGCATTTCTCTGCATCTGGAAGTAAAGGGAAAGAGCAATTGTTGTCGCAGAGAGCAGCAACAGCAGTAGGGAGCAGCAGAAGGAAGTAGTGATCTTACTTCTCCCACACGACAACTAGCTACTAATCAGCAAGCGTGCGAGTGGCAGACGCTTTCCACTTGCAGTCTGAAAGTCTCGCGCACCAGATGCCTTTTAAACACCTTCCTTATTCGCCTGCCCGCAGCGCTCTCGCTTTCCACCGCCCGCGCGCTGACCGGCACTCTCTCTCAGACACACATGGTATTTCGGCCGGTTGCCAAGAACTCCGGAAAGCAGCTTCTGCCGAAGGAGGCTCGCCTCTTGCGGTTACCCTCTCCGAACTCCGGAATCGAGGCTTCTGCCTTTCTTGCTCTTAATGCAAGCGGAAAGCTTCTGCACTGTGTCTAGCGAGGAGAACGTGTGACAGGACAGCACATGTTTGTGCAGTATACCCCTGCCACTGATGTAAGCCCGAATTTGCAACACCCTATGCCACTCATGGTGTGACAGGTTTCTGTGCTGCGCAGGGCATTTCTCTGCATCTGGAAGTAAAGGGAAAGAGCAATTGTTGTCGCAGAGAGCAGCAACAGCAGTAGGGAGCAGCAGAAGGAAGTAGTGATCTTACTTCTTCCACACGACAACTAGCTACTAATCAGCAAGCGTGCGAGTGGCAGACGCTTTCCACTTGCAGTCTGAAAGTCTCGCGCACCAGATGCCTTTTAAACACCTTCCTTATTCGCCTGCCTGCAGCGCTCTCGCTTTCCACCGCCCGCGCGCTGACCGGCACTCTCTCTCAGACACACATGGTATTTCGGCCGGTTGCCAAGAACTCCGGAAAGCAGCTTCTGCCGAAGGAGGCTCGCCTCTTGCGGTTACCCTCTCCGAACTCCGGAATCGAGGCTTCTGCCTTTCTTGTTCTTAATGCAAGCGGAAAGCTTCTGCACTGTGTCTAGCGAGGAGAACGTGTGACAGGACAGCACATGTTTGTGCAGTATACCCCTGCCACTGATGTAAGCCCGAATTTGCAACACCCTATGCCACTCATGGTGTGACAGGTTTCTGTGCTGCGCAGGGCATTTCTCTGCATCTGGAAGTAAAGGGAAAGAGCAATTGTTGTCGCAGAGAGCAGCAACAGCAGTAGGGAGCAGCAGAAGGAAGTAGTGATCTTACTTCTTCCACACGACAACTAGCTGCTAATCAGCAAGCGTGCGAGTGGCAGACGCTTTCCACTTGCAGTCTGAAAGTCTCGCGCACCAGATGCCTTTTAAACACCTTCCTTATTCGCCTGCCTGCAGCGCTCTCGCTTTCCACCGCCCGCGCGCTGACCGGCACTCTCTCTCAGACACACATGGTATTTCGGCCGGTTGCCAAGAACTCCGGAAAGCAGCTTCTGCCGAAGGAGGCTCGCCTCTTGCGGTTACCCTCTCCGAACTCCGGAATCGAGGCTTCTGCCTTTCTTGCTCTTAATGCAAGCGGAAAGCTTCTGCACTGTGTCTAGCGAGGAGAACGTGTGACAGGACAGCACATGTTTGTGCAGTATACCCCTGCCACTGATGTAAGCCCGAATTTGCAACACCCTATGCCACTCATGGTGTGACAGGTTTCTGTGCTGCGCAGGGCATTTCTCTGCATCTGGAAGTAAAGGGAAAGAGCAATTGTTGTCGCAGAGAGCAGCAACAGCAGTAGGGAGCAGCAGAAGGAAGTAGTGATCTTACTTCTTCCACACGACAACTAGCTACTAATCAGCAAGCGTGCGAGTGGCAGACGCTTTCCACTTGCAGTCTGAAAGTCTCCCGCACCAGATGCCTTTTAAACACCTTCCTTATTCGCCTGCCCGCAGCGCTCTCGCTTTCCACCGCCCGCGCGCTGACCGGCACTCTCTCTCAGACACACATGGTATTTCGGCCGGTTGCCAAGAACTCCGGAAAGCAGCTTCTGCCGAAGGAGGCTCGCCTCTTGCGGTTACCCTCTCCGAACTCCGGAATCGAGGCTTCTGCCTTTCTTGTTCTTAATGCAAGCGGAAAGCTTCTGCACTGTGTCTAGCGAGGAGAACGTGTGACAGGACAGCACATGTTTGTGCAGTATACCCCTGCCACTGATGTAAGCCCGAATTTGCAACACCCTATGCCACTCATGGTGTGACAGGTTTCTGTGCTGCGCAGGGCATTTCTCTGCATCTGGAAGTAAAGGGAAAGAGCAATTGTTGTCGCAGAGAGCAGCAACAGCAGTAGGGAGCAGCAGAAGGAAGTAGTGATCTTACTTCTTCCACACGACAACTAGCTACTAATCAGCAAGCGTGCGAGTGGCAGACGCTTTCCACTTGCAGTCTGAAAGTCTCGCGCACCAGATGCCTTTTAAACACCTTCCTTATTCGCCTGCCTGCAGCGCTCTCGCTTTCCACCGCCCGCGCGCTGACCGGCACTCTCTCTCAGACACACATGGTATTTCGGCCGGTTGCCAAGAACTCCGGAAAGCAGCTTCTGCCGAAGGAGGCTCGCCTCTTGCGGTTACCCTCTCCGAACTCCGGAATCGAGGCTTCTGCCTTTCTTGCTCTTAATGCAAGCGGAAAGCTTCTGCACTGTGTCTAGCGAGGAGAACGTGTGACAGGACAGCACATGTTTGTGCAGTATACCCCTGCCACTGATGTAAGCCCGAATTTGCAACACCCTATGCCACTCATGGTGTGACAGGTTTCTGTGCTGCGCAGGGCATTTCTCTGCATCTGGAAGTAAAGGGAAAGAGCAATTGTTGTCGCAGAGAGCAGCAACAGCAGTAGGGAGCAGCAGAAGGAAGTAGTGATCTTACTTCTTCCACACGACAACTAGCTACTAATCAGCAAGCGTGCGAGTGGCAGACGCTTTCCACTTGCAGTCTGAAAGTCTCGCGCACCAGATGCCTTTTAAACACCTTCCTTATTCGCCTGCCTGCAGCGCTCTTGCTTTGCACCGCCCGCGCGCTGACCGGCACTCTCTCTCAGACACACATGGTATTTCGGCCGGTTGCCAAGAACTCCGGAAAGCAGCTTCTGCCGAAGGAGGCTCGCCTCTTGCGGTTACCCTCTCCGAACTCCGGAATCGAGGCTTCTGCCTTTCTTGCTCTTAATGCAAGCGGAAAGCTTCTGCACTGTGTCTAGCGAGGAGAACGTGTGACAGGACAGCACATGTTTGTGCAGTATACCCCTGCCACTGATGTAAGCCCGAATTTGCAACACCCTATGCCACTCATGGTGTGACAGGTTTCTGTGCTGCGCAGGGCATTTCTCTGCATCTGGAAGTAAAGGGAAAGAGCAATTGTTGTCGCAGAGAGCAGCAACAGCAGTAGGGAGCAGCAGAAGGAAGTAGTGATCTTACTTCTTCCACACGACAACTAGCTACTAATCAGCAAGCGTGCGAGTGGCAGACGCTTTCCACTTGCAGTCTGAAAGTCTCCCGCACCAGATGCCTTTTAAACACCTTCCTTATTCGCCTGCCCGCAGCGCTCTCGCTTTCCACCGCCCGCGCGCTGACCGGCACTCTCTCTCAGACACACATGGTATTTCGGCCGGTTGCCAAGAACTCCGGAAAGCAGCTTCTGCCGAAGGAGGCTCGCCTCTTGCGGTTACCCTCTCCGAACTCCGGAATCGAGGCTTCTGCCTTTCTTGTTCTTAATGCAAGCGGAAAGCTTCTGCACTGTGTCTAGCGAGGAGAACGTGTGACAGGACAGCACATGTTTGTGCAGTATACCCCTGCCACTGATGTAAGCCCGAATTTGCAACACCCTATGCCACTCATGGTGTGACAGGTTTCTGTGCTGCGCAGGGCATTTCTCTGCATCTGGAAGTAAAGGGAAAGAGCAATTGTTGTCGCAGAGAGCAGCAACAGCAGTAGGGAGCAGCAGAAGGAAGTAGTGATCTTACTTCTTCCACACGACAACTAGCTACTAATCAGCAAGCGTGCGAGTGGCAGACGCTTTCCACTTGCAGTCTGAAAGTCTCGCGCACCAGATGCCTTTTAAACACCTTCCTTATTCGCCTGCCTGCAGCGCTCTCGCTTTCCACCGCCCGCGCGCTGACCGGCACTCTCTCTCAGACACACATGGTATTTCGGCCGGTTGCCAAGAACTCCGGAAAGCAGCTTCTGCCGAAGGAGGCTCGCCTCTTGCGTTTACCCTCTCCGAACTCCGGAATCGAGGCTTCTGCCTTTCTTGCTCTTAATGCAAGCGGAAAGCTTCTGCACTGTGTCTAGCGAGGAGAACGTGTGACAGGACAGCACATGTTTGTGCAGTATACCCCTGCCACTGATGTAAGCCCGAATTTGCAACACCCTATGCCACTCATGGTGTGACAGGTTTCTGTGCTGCGCAGGGCATTTCTCTGCATCTGGAAGTAAAGGGAAAGAGCAATTGTTGTCGCAGAGAGCAGCAACAGCAGTAGGGAGCAGCAGAAGGAAGTAGTGATCTTACTTCTTCCACACGACAACTAGCTACTAATCAGCAAGCGTGCGAGTGGCAGACGCTTTCCACTTGCAGTCTGAAAGTCTCGCGCACCAGATGCCTTTTAAACACCTTCCTTATTCGCCTGCCTGCAGCGCTCTTGCTTTGCACCGCCCGCGCGCTGACCGGCACTCTCTCTCAGACACACATGGTATTTCGGCCGGTTGCCAAGAACTCCGGAAAGCAGCTTCTGCCGAAGGAGGCTCGCCTCTTGCGGTTACCCTCTCCGAACTCCGGAATCGAGGCTTCTGCCTTTCTTGCTCTTAATGCAAGCGGAAAGCTTCTGCACTGTGTCTAGCGAGGAGAACGTGTGACAGGACAGCACATGTTTGTGCAGTATACCCCTGCCACTGATGTAAGCCCGAATTTGCAACACCCTATGCCACTCATGGTGTGACAGGTTTCTGTGCTGCGCAGGGCATTTCTCTGCATCTGGAAGTAAAGGGAAAGAGCAATTGTTGTCGCAGAGAGCAGCAACAGCAGTAGGGAGCAGCAGAAGGAAGTAGTGATCTTACTTCTTCCACACGACAACTAGCTGCTAATCAGCAAGCGTGCGAGTGGCAGACGCTTTCCACTTGCAGTCTGAAAGTCTCGCGCACCAGATGCCTTTTAAACACCTTCCTTATTCGCCTGCCTGCAGCGCTCTTGCTTTGCACCGCCCGCGCGCTGACCGGCACTCTCTCTCAGACACACATGGTATTTCGGCCGGTTGCCAAGAACTCCGGAAAGCAGCTTCTGCCGAAGGAGGCTCGCCTCTTGCGGTTACCCTCTCCGAACTCCGGAATCGAGGCTTCTGCCTTTCTTGTTCTTAATGCAAGCGGAAAGCTTCTGCACTGTGTCTAGCGAGGAGAACGTGTGACAGGACAGCACATGTTTGTGCAGTATACCCCTGCCACTGATGTAAGCCCGAATTTGCAACACCCTATGCCACTCATGGTGTGACAGGTTTCTGTGCTGCGCAGGGCATTTCTCTGCATCTGGAAGTAAAGGGAAAGAGCAATTGTTGTCGCAGAGAGCAGCAACAGCAGTAGGGAGCAGCAGAAGGAAGTAGTGATCTTACTTCTTCCACACGACAACTAGCTACTAATCAGCAAGCGTGCGAGTGGCAGACGCTTTCCACTTGCAGTCTGAAAGTCTCCCGCACCAGATGCCTTTTAAACACCTTCCTTATTCGCCTGCCCGCAGCGCTCTCGCTTTCCACCGCCCGCGCGCTGACCGGCACTCTCTCTCAGACACACATGGTATTTCGGCCGGTTGCCAAGAACTCCGGAAAGCAGCTTCTGCCGAAGGAGGCTCGCCTCTTGCGGTTACCCTCTCCGAACTCCGGAATCGAGGCTTCTGCCTTTCTTGCTCTTAATGCAAGCGGAAAGCTTCTGCACTGTGTCTAGCGAGGAGAACGTGTGACAGGACAGCACATGTTTGTGCAGTATACCCCTGCCACTGATGTAAGCCCGAATTTGCAACACCCTATGCCACTCATGGTGTGACAGGTTTCTGTGCTGCGCAGGGCATTTCTCTGCATCTGGAAGTAAAGGGAAAGAGCAATTGTTGTCGCAGAGAGCAGCAACAGCAGTAGGGAGCAGCAGAAGGAAGTAGTGATCTTACTTCTTCCACACGACAACTAGCTGCTAATCAGCAAGCGTGCGAGTGGCAGACGCTTTCCTCTTGCAGTCTGAAAGTCTCGCGCACCAGATGCCTTTTAAACACCTTCCTTATTCGCCTGCCTGCAGCGCTCTCGCTTTCCACCGCCCGCGCGCTGACCGGCACTCTCTCTCAGACACACATGGTATTTCGGCCGGTTGCCAAGAACTCCGGAAAGCAGCTTCTGCCGAAGGAGGCTCGCCTCTTGCGGTTACCCTCTCCGAACTCCGGAATCGAGGCTTCTGCCTTTCTTGTTCTTAATGCAAGCGGAAAGCTTCTGCACTGTGTCTAGCGAGGAGAACGTGTGACAGGACAGCACATGTTTGTGCAGTATACCCCTGCCACTGATGTAAGCCCGAATTTGCAACACCCTATGCCACTCATGGTGTGACAGGTTTCTGTGCTGCGCAGGGCATTTCTCTGCATCTGGAAGTAAAGGGAAAGAGCAATTGTTGTCGCAGAGAGCAGCAACAGCAGTAGGGAGCAGCAGAAGGAAGTAGTGATCTTACTTCTTCCACACGACAACTAGCTACTAATCAGCAAGCGTGCGAGTGGCAGACGCTTTCCACTTGCAGTCTGAAAGTCTCCCGCACCAGATGCCTTTTAAACACCTTCCTTATTCGCCTGCCCGCAGCGCTCTCGCTTTCCACCGCCCGCGCGCTGACCGGCACTCTCTCTCAGACACACATGGTATTTCGGCCGGTTGCCAAGAACTCCGGAAAGCAGCTTCTGCCGAAGGAGGCTCGCCTCTTGCGGTTACCCTCTCCGAACTCCGGAATCGAGGCTTCTGCCTTTCTTGCTCTTAATGCAAGCGGAAAGCTTCTGCACTGTGTCTAGCGAGGAGAACGTGTGACAGGACAGCACATGTTTGTGCAGTATACCCCTGCCACTGATGTAAGCCCGAATTTGCAACACCCTATGCCACTCATGGTGTGACAGGTTTCTGTGCTGCGCAGGGCATTTCTCTGCATCTGGAAGTAAAGGGAAAGAGCAATTGTTGTCGCAGAGAGCAGCAACAGCAGTAGGGAGCAGCAGAAGGAAGTAGTGATCTTACTTCTTCCACACGACAACTAGCTACTAATCAGCAAGCGTGCGAGTGGCAGACGCTTTCCACTTGCAGTCTGAAAGTCTCGCGCACCAGATGCCTTTTAAACACCTTCCTTATTCGCCTGCCTGCAGCGCTCTCGCTTTCCACCGCCCGCGCGCTGACCGGCACTCTCTCTCAGACACACATGGTATTTCGGCCGGTTGCCAAGAACTCCGGAAAGCAGCTTCTGCCGAAGGAGGCTCGCCTCTTGCGGTTACCCTCTCCGAACTCCGGAATCGAGGCTTCTGCCTTTCTTGTTCTTAATGCAAGCGGAAAGCTTCTGCACTGTGTCTAGCGAGGAGAACGTGTGACAGGACAGCACATGTTTGTGCAGTATACCCCTGCCACTGATGTAAGCCCGAATTTGCAACACCCTATGCCACTCATGGTATGACAGGTTTCTGTGCTGCGCAGGGCATTTCTCTGCATCTGGAAGTAAAGGGAAAGAGCAATTGTTGTCGCAGAGAGCAGCAACAGCAGTAGGGAGCAGCAGAAGGAAGTAGTGATCTTACTTCTTCCACACGACAACTAGCTACTAATCAGCAAGCGTGCGAGTGGCAGACGCTTTCCACTTGCAGTCTGAAAGTCTCGCGCACCAGATGCCTTTTAAACACCTTCCTTATTCGCCTGCCTGCAGCGCTCTCGCTTTCCACCGCCCGCGCGCTGACCGGCACTCTCTCTCAGACACACATGGTATTTCGGCCGGTTGCCAAGAACTCCGGAAAGCAGCTTCTGCCGAAGGAGGCTCGCCTCTTGCGGTTACCCTCTCCGAACTCCGGAATCGAGGCTTCTGCCTTTCTTGCTCTTAATGCAAGCGGAAAGCTTCTGCACTGTGTCTAGCGAGGAGAACGTGTGACAGGACAGCACATGTTTGTGCAGTATACCCCTGCCACTGATGTAAGCCCGAATTTGCAACACCCTATGCCACTCATGGTGTGACAGGTT